>NC_086098.1:40896023-41091023 GCF_963921235.1 Mobula hypostoma
CAATTCTCTTTGACTATTGGGTGGTCTGTAATACAATCCCACTAATGTGGCCATACCTTTCCTGTTTCTCAGCTCCACCCATAAGGACTCAGTAGACAAGCCCTCTAATCTGTCCTGCCTGAGCACTGCTGTAGTATTTTCCCTAACAAGCAATGCCACTCCCCCACCTTTCATTCCTCTGCCTCGATCACATCTGAAACATCGGAACCCTGGAATATTAAGCTGCCAGTCCTGCCCCTCCTGTAGCCAAGTTTCACTAATTGCTACAACGTCATAATTCCACGTGTCAATCCACGCCCTCATCCGCCTTCCCCGCCATACTCCTAGCTTTGAAATATATACACCTCAGAAGATTTTTACCACCACTCACAACCTCTCTATTAGTGGATTTGCTTGAACTTTTAACATCATTTATTTTCACCCCAGCCACACTGTCAGCTCTGGCACTCTGGTTCCCATCCCCCTGCAAATCTAGTTTAAAGCCCCCCCAGTAGCATTAACAAACCTCCCTGAAAGGATATTGGTCCCCTTGTAGTTCAAGTGTAACCCGTCTCTCTTGTACAGGTCCCACCTGCCCCAGAAGAGGTCCCAATTATCCTGAAATCTGAAACCCTGCCCCCTACACCAGTTCCTCAGCCACTTGTTCCTCCTCCAGAGCATCCTATTCCTACCCTCACTGGCACCTAGCACAGGTAGCAATCCTGAGATTACCACCCTCGAGGTCCTGCTTTTCAACTTCCTACCAAGCTCTCTATACTCACTCTCCAGGACCTCCTCACTCTTCCTTGCTATGTCATTGGTACCGATGTGCACCACGCCATCTGGCTGGTCACCCTCCCCTTCAGAATGTCATGCAATCGATCAGAGACATCCTTGACCCTGGCACATGGGAGGCAACAAACCATCCTGGATTCTCTGTCACGACCACAGAACCTCCTATCTGCACCTCTAACTATCGAGTCCCCTATCACTACTGCTCTCCTCTTTTTCCCCCCTCCCTTCTGCACTGCAGAGCCAGACCCAGTGCCAGAGATCCGGCTACTGCAGCTAGTCCCAGGTAAGTCATCCCCCCACAACAGTATCCAATGCGGTATACTTGTTGTTGAGGGGAATGGCCACAGGGGAACCCTGCTCTGCCTGCCCTTTCCTCTTCCCTCGCCTGACAGTGACCCAATTTCCTGTCCTCTGCTCCTTTGGCGTAACTACCTCCCTGTAGCTACGATCTGTAATCTCCTCATTCTCCCGAATGATCCGCAGGTCATCCAGCTCCTGCTCCAGTTCCCTAACGCGGTTTGTTAGGAGCTGCAGCTCCTATGTTAATAAATATGTTAATAAACAGCATCACATTTAAGCACAGAACATGATGAGTTATTCTCAGTAGTCTAGAAACCTTGGCAGCATCTTAAAGGATTAGCCAGAATCTGCAGAAGAGAAAAGCTGTTGGAACTTGTGGGAAAATTTTATCAGAAGGTAGTTGGGTATAGAATTCGAGATCAATCCTGTGACTACCGTGGTTCCAAAATTTACATCAATGACTGGAATTCACAAATTACACTCAATCACCACTTTATTAGGTACCTCACAGTAGGCTTATTCAGAAAGTTAGAAGGCATGGGATCCAGGGAAGTTTGGCCAGGTGGATTCAGAATTGGCTTGCCTGCAGAAAGCAGAGGGTGGTGGTGGAGGGAGTACATTCAGATTGGAGGATTGTGACTAGTGGTGTCCCACAAGGATCTGTTCTGGGACCTCTACTTTTTGTGATTTTTATTAACGACCTGGATGTGGGGGTAGAAGGGTGGGTTAGCAAGTTTGCAGACGACTCAAAGGTTGGTGGTGTTGTAGATAGTGTAGAGGATTTTCAAAGATTGCAGAGAGACATTGATAGGATGCAGAAGTGGGCTGAGAAGTGGCAGATGGAGTTCAACCTGGAGAAGTGTGAGGTGGTACACTTTGGAAGGACAAACTCCAAGGCAGAGTACAAAGTAAATGGCAGGATACTTGGTAGTGTGGAGGAGCAGAGGGATCTCGGGGTACATGTCCACAGATCCCTGAAAGTTGCCTCACAGGTGGATAGGGTAGTTAAGAAAGCTTATGGGGTGTTAGCTTTCATAAGTCGAGGGATAGAGTTTAAGAGTCACGATGTAATGATGCAGCTCCATAAAACTCTGGTTAGGCCACACTTGGAGTATTGTGTCCAGTTCTGGTCACCTCACTATAGGAAGGATGTGAAAGCATTGGAAAGGGTACAGAGGAGATATACCAGGATGCTGCCTGGTTTAGAAAGTATGCATTATGATCAGAGATTAAGGGAGCTAGGGCTTTACTCTTTGGAGAGAAGGAGGATGAGAAGAGACATGATAGAGGTGTACAAGATAATAAGAGGAATAGATAGAGTGGATAGCCAGCGCCTCTTCCCCAGGGCACCACTGCTCAATACAAGAGGACATGGCTTTAAGGTAAGGGGTGGGAAGTTCAAGGGGGATATTAGAGGAAGGTTTTTTACTCAGAGAGTGGTTGGTGCGTGGAATACACTGCCTGAGTCAGTGGTGGAGGCAGATACACTAGTGAAGTTTAAGAGACTACTAGACAGGTATATGGAGGAATTTAAGGTGGGGGCTTATATGGGAAGCAGGGTTTGAGGGTTGGCACAACATTGTGGGCCGAAGGGCCTATACTGTGCTGTACTATTCTATGAATCTATGAATCTCCTGTGCTACTGTCGCCCACCTACTTCAAGCTTCAATGTGCTGTGCTCTCAGAGATGCTCTTCTGCACGTCAATGTTGTAACACGTGGTTATTTGTGTTACTGGTGCCCTCCTGTCAGCTGAAACCAGTCTGGCCATTCTCCTTTAACCTCTCTCACTAACAAGGCGTTTTCACCCACAGAACTGCTGCTCACTGAATGTTTTTTGTTTTTCGCACCATGCTCTGTGAACTCCAGAGACTGTTGTGCGTGAAAATCCCAAGAAATCGGTACTTTCTGAGATACTCAAACTACCCCATCTGGCACCAAAAATCATTCCATGATTAAAGTCACTTCCTCATTTTGATGCTTGGTCTGAACAAGAAACTGGCAAAGAGAAAATACAAAATGAATCAGAAAGGAAAATATAAATCTAATGAAGCAAATGGTGAGTATAAAGACCTGATTTCAGACTAAAGAAATTTGATGAATATGTTGAAATAGAGATGGAGAAAGTAAAAATAGATTCTGTGGTCCTGATTGATTTAATATCTGGTAGATCCCATCACAATAGAGCAACATGCATGAATGCAAATTGAATTTTGAACAATGATCAAGAGGTCATAATCTCAGTCAAACATACAGAGGAAAGCATCTAATGTTCTGAAGCACTTTTTAGCAAATAAAATACTCTGAGGTGCTGCTATGTAAGAACCTGCAGCTAATTTGCTAGTAGCAAGCTCCCAAAAACAACCTTGTGAAAGTGCAACAGAATCAAAAAATCTGCAAATGTAAAACAAAAGCAGAAAATGCTGAAAATGTTCAGCAGGTCAAAGTGCATCTGTGGTCATGTCTTCAGTTATGTCAACATCCTAATCCAAAAGCAGCTCTTGCAGCTATGGAGCACTCCCTCATTAGTACCAGACAATGATCTGGTTCTCAGGTATCTCGGGTAGGATTTGCAAATAGCCTTTTGATCAAGTGGCACTTGAGCTAGTAGTTTTGTGTAATAGCTGGTCACATACTTTGTTCAAACCTGGGCATCAAAATACAAGAGACAAAGAAAGGTCTGAAGTGTGAAAAACATCTTTTTAAATCTGGAAGGAGTCTGGAAGGAGATACCTGAAGGCAAATTTGGAGGGGCATAAAGTAACAATCGGCATGTAGAATAAATTGAGAAAGTCACTACCAAATAACTTGCAAGAATAGATCAAGCATTTCCACGGCTCGTTTAATAAAAAGCAAATTTATGAATTCAAGAAGCTCTCTGGCAGAAAATGGTCTTAACAAATAGAGCAAATGTCCAGGTAAAGTAATAGGGACAAACATATTCCTGGAATTGTATTAGCAAGGTTGGATAGTCCTGTGGAGACCTTTGGTCTGTCCAAATAGATGAATGAAGATACTGAAACAACAGGAATTCTGCAGATGCTGGAAATTCAAGCAACACACATCAAAGTTGCTGGTGAATGCAGCAGGCCAAGCAGCATCTGTAGGAAGAGGTGCAGTCGACATTTCAGGCCGCTTCTAGTCCTGATGAAGGGTGTCGGCCTGAAACGTCGACTGCACCTCTTCCTACAGATGCTGTCTGGCCTGCTGCGTTCACCTGCAACTTTGATGTGTGTTGGTTGAATGAAGATACTAAGTAGGCAAACTTGTAAATACTTGTGATCTGCATGTGTCTCACCTCCTGATGAACTACTTCCACCTCTTCTTCATATTTACAACAGCCACGCCTTTTCCCCGACTCCTGAATGTTGTGTTCCACAGTGTGTCATATTTCTTTCTTTTCTTCTAGCTCAAGGATCTCCTCACTCTTCTTGTCCCAACTAAATTTCAATCTATGTCTGTAGCCTCAAGCCTCTTCTTCAGGATTCAAGGTCCAGTTCTCACATCTCTAGCTCTTGAGCACCTGATGCGTTTACTTCTTTCCACTGGTTTAATTTTATAACTGCACAGAAACTCTTCCATGCTATTGAATGTCTTTTTTCACAGTTGCTAGTCTCTATTCAATTTCTTTGTTGCTTCAGCCATTTGATGTTTTTACCTGTTCAACAAAATGATTGTGTTGACTTGCTCTACTTCCATACTGATCACTCAAAAGTCAGATTTTGGGGGTTCTCTTTCTTTGCGGTTCATCTGTATATTCTTCAAACTCACTTTTAATCCATGTTGCAAGTTTTGCTGACATATTTGCTGAAATATTTTATAATTTATCCTTTGCCACAGTGATCTGCGGTTTATCATATACATCGAATTCACCTCATAGTGCAATACAGTAGTCCTGAGCTTTGAAGCCATGTATCACAACAGGCAAAAATTCTGACTGTTTTTTTCACTCATCTCTGCCTATGTCTTACTCAGGTATCTGATCATTGAAAATTTTATTCCACCTGAAGAGAAAAATAAGATCATGAACCGGCTGTGTTTTGACTGTGAGGAGGATCAATGGAAATTTCTGCCTCTGGCGCCTGCTGACAGGTAAGTCATGTTTCAGTCTGCTTTAGGTTAACGCATACATTCTGAGTAAAGAAAGAACAAATCTCAGAAGAGGAAGATTATTCCCACCCTCATTTTTGAAACCCTGTCCATAATTTTTTTTTAATTTCACAGTCTTTGAGAGGAATCTTTTCATGTCAGAATCATGTGTTTCATGCAGGAGAAGTGTGCTCCCAACATTCTAGCATATGTCAATGGAAAGCAAGCAGGAGGTGCAAAGAGGAAAGGTCATTGCTTGTGGTGGTGATACAGGAAATAATACAGAAATTATAATGATAATGCAGGTGCTTGGCCCAACCAAAGTTCAAATTTATTATCAAAGTACTTAGATGTCACCATATACAACCCTGAGATGTGTTTTCTGAACTGCGGGCATACTCAGTAAGTCTAAGAAACTGAATAGAGTCGATGGAAGACCATACCCAACAGGATGGAGAAACAACCAATGTGCAAAAGACAACAAACAATGCAAATAGAAAAGAAAAAAAGAAATAATAATGAAATAAATAAGTAATAAACATTGAGAACATGAGATAGGTCCTCAAAAGTACACAGCTTGTGGGAACAGTTCAGTTTAGGGGGTGAGTGAAGTTATTTCCATTGGTTCAAGAGCCTGATGATTAAGGGCTCAATAGTCACTCAAAATCAAAATATTGCAAAAACTGGAAATCTGAAATAAGAAGTGAAATTGCTGGAAGTACTCTGCAATTTTTTATTAGGTGGACCCTATCTAATCTATCTATTTGATAATATTGGTTATTTTCTTTACTTCATTCAATAAGTCCAGAGTTCCACAACATTCATTATTGACATTTTCCTCTTGTTCTTTGTTCTAGATCTCTCACACTTATTTGCGGGTAATTTTGACTCAAGATGCAAGATGACTTTAATCCAGTCAGCCACTAAACATTTCTCCAGAATTTCATTTCTATTGAGTTAGTCTGTGCAATCCTCTGTTAACTCTGATATTAAATCCTGCCTGTGGTGCACTTTGTGAACTTAAATGGGGACTGTTGCTGGCCTCACAGAGCTGCTTTTCTTGTCTTCCACCTGGGAGAGACTGTTGGGTGTTAGCAGTTTGCTGTGTAGAAATGAATTTCAGATGCTGCTCAAGCTAATCAGTTCAGATATGGGGATTGATTCTCGCACACTTGCCCTGCGTCCTCTTGTCAGAATATCCTTATTCCCTCATCCTCCACGATTGCCTCTTTGGCCGTGCTAATTTTATTCATGAAAACCCAAGCGATTCAAAAGCAGGAAATGTTGGAGACATTCTCTGTATGACGGTTTGAAGAGGAAAGTTTTTGTTTTAAGACTGTTAACTTCAACAACAGCATTTCATTAGTTAACTGATTATTTTGCTAAAGTGTTTTTAAAATGAAAGGACGGCATTAAGTTTGTTAGTGCAAAAGTAACATGAGTTCAGATTTGATTACTCATATTAGAATCTCAATCTTATTATTACTAGGTACTGATCTGGTGCAGAAAGCATATGCAAACTGTCACTGACCTTTATTACTTTATGCTTGTACTATCCAGACACCAAATGAAGAAACGGTCTACATCTGCAGTTGGCTACAAGCGACCAATCAGCCAGTATGCCAGAGTTGCTATGTCAATGGGCATTCATCCCAGATATCGTGTAAGTAATCTATGCACCAAGTTTAATGGGGTGCTAAGGCCTTTATGCGTTGTGTAGAAATAGTTTATTTTCTCACCTGTCAAGAAATACATGAAAAAAAATGTCATTCTGATCCGTTTTACAATCATAGTATGTAAGTCATAGATTTGTACGGCATAAAAATAGGCCCTTCAGCACGTCCATGCTGACTCTTTTGCCTTTCGACACTAATTCCACAGAAATAGGCCCTCAGCCCCTTTTTCTCCAAGGAAAATAAGCTCAAGCTGTCCAATGTCTACCCATAACTAAGTCCTCCAGTCAGGCAACATTCTGGTGAGTAACACACACAAAATGCTGCAGGATCTTGGCAGGTTAGATACCATCTATGGAAAGGACTGAAGAGCTGATATTTTGGGCCAAGACATACTGCCCTTCTGAAATGGAGGAACACTGTTTTTTTCCAGTCTTCCATCCGTGGCTAGCAAATTTACAATAATTTTTGCCAATATTAATTTTGCATGTGGGCTTTCGATAGATAAACTGTTGAAAAGCGATTGAAAAAGTGACAAAGATACGCTACTGAAAATAATTTATCAGTCTAACCATGCTAGAAGAGAAATTTGTTGTCTAGAAAGCACTTGCATTAACAGTAGGTAACCCCAACTTGCTCTACACCATCCCCAACAGTTATAATGCAGATATTATTTAGTTATCGTGCAGATATTGTAATGCTTTTGGCACAAGTAAAGAAGATAAGTACAGGAAAATTATGTTATGAAGGCAACTCATATGGTAAGTAGATATATTTTGCAGGTGCAGTTTGGGATTGAACAGAGCACTGAGATTCTGGTTAGCAGCCATAAAGTGGAGCAGATTTTCTAAATTACAATAATCAGATGGAAGAAATTTTGTCCATAGAAGACTGGATGCCACTCAAACATTTAATGGGGTGGAGAGGGATGCGTTTGATGGCAATAATAGAAACAGAAAGAACACATCAGCAACAACTGAAGATGAATGAAAATTGTGAAAACTGAAATAGATATTGAAGAGGTGTATACTACAGGAGAATAGAGACATTTCCTTCAAGGAAACTCTCAGAGTTATGGACCATTTGTGTGGACAAGAATACAGCATTGTGGAGATGGATATAGTCAAGTCAGATCTGGTGCTGCTCGATTAAACCCTTTGTACACTGGGTATGTTTGAAGTTGCTCCCTTGAAGTCAGAAGAGCAGACAGTAAATGAATACTTCAATATTAATGGAGAAGGGTTTATTAGGAACAATAGTGTCATAGGAGGAAGTCAAGATTTGTTTTAGCCAAGTTACAGCTACAGAGGTATTATGAAAGGAGACTCAAAGGCCAAGCAGGGTGAACGTCATAGAATGGAGCAGAAGTGGGTACATAAAGGAAGATGCTGATTCACTTGGAAGAGAGGTTTTTCTCCCCCTTCAGAACATCTTCTGTCTGATGGAAGGAGGAGGTGGGGAGGAGAGGATTCTGGGATACAGAGTTCTCACCAGAACCCAGACAGAAGATAAGAAAATTCACGCACCTCTCCCAACATTGAAGCAGACTGATGTCTCAGATATATGTAGAGTGTTTTTTAGGCAGTCACAGTCTTTTCTATAGATAGTCACCATCTTTTTCCAAGGGTTGGAGAGTGTAAAAGTAGAACCACATAAGGTGTCTAACCCTGTCTGCCTCTATGTTTAGCCTGACTGTGGCTCAAATATTGTGAGCAACGTGAAAATAATTTCTGAACCGTTAGGATCCCACAGGATGTGAAAATCAGAAAATTTCCATCAGTGACTTACTCAGTTTCTCGGTTTTAGTGTTTACCATATCAACGCCAGTAACTTTAAATTCTTCAGTGTTATATCCAGAGGATCTGTCTTGGGACCAGCGTATAAATGGCATCACAACAGCACCTCTACTTTCTTAGAAGTTTGTGCAGATTCAGCATGTCATCTAAAACTTTGACAAACTTTTGTGGAAGCACAGTGGAGAGTAACCTGACTGGTTGCATCACAGCCTAGTATGGAAACATGGATGCCCAGGAGTGGAGAAGTCTACAAAAAGTGTTGGATACAACCAAGTCCATCACAGGCAAAGCCCTCCCCACCTTTATTCCCTTTCAAGTTGGCAGGCGTCCTCTCGGAGTCCATGATCTGCAGTTGCACTCAAACTGCATTCTTCATGGACGGTGGGCTCTCACTTTTTGGAACTTGCCGAGTGCCCTGTGTTTGGAGATCTCCAGGAGCAGCTTGGAAGATGTGCACCTTCAGCGTGCAGCCTCGTGTGGCCCTGTGGATGACCCAATTCCTTGCCGATGTCACTGCCTGAAGCACTACAGGAGGTCCAAAACATCGGGACAGTGGGCATGGCTGTCAGAGCCCTCTGCACTCGTGTGCTTGCGCTCTCTCTCAATGGTGAAAGAGGGCCCCAAATCGAGGAAACTCAAAGTAATCAACAGTGCAGACTATAACATTGAAGCAGTGAGCCTTTGGCCTCCCCTCTCACTGCAGGAGCACGATCTCTCTCCCTTACTAGTGAGTGATGGACAGTAGTTTTTGATGGACTTTTAAATCATGGTCTCGGAGGGCTTGTGGGGGCTGATGCTTGCTGAAGTGAGGTGGGGAAGGGAGGGGGATGGTTGGTGCCTTTGCTGCTGCCGGTCGGTGTCTGTGAAGAGTAAAGATTTCAGGCTGTATACTGTAAATATTCTCTGATATTGAATTAAACCATTAAGCACATCTGCAAGGAGCTCTGCCTCAAGAAAGCAGCATCCATCATCAAGGACCTCCACGACCCAGGGCAAGCTCTCTTTTCACTGCTTCATCGGGAAGGAGGTACAGGAGCCTTAGATTCCACGCCAGAAACACTTATTACCCCTCAACCACCAGGTTCCTGAACCAGTGTGGATGTCTTCACTCACCTCAACACTGATGTGACTCCATAACCTCTGAACTCACTTTCAAGGACTCGAGATCTCATGTTCTCAGCATTATTTATCTCGGTCTGTTGTTTATTTATTGATTAGTTGTACAGTTTGTCTTCTTTTGTACATTGCTTGTCAGACTTTCTGTGTAGTTCCTCATTGATTTTATTGCACTCCATTTTTACTATGAATGCCTGCAAGAAAATGGATCTCAAGGTTGCATATTGTGACATATACGGACTTTGATAATAAATTTACTTTGAACTTTGAATCTGATAAAGAGTTATTGACTCCTCTTGGAGACATTAGTGAGGAACATTATCCGGGTTTCTATTTTCTTGAAGATTGCCTTCTTAGCTCCAAATATTCATTGTTGAAGAGAATAGTGCGGATCTTGCTGCTTTAAAGCTATCAAATTTGGATTTAATGATCCTGTGAGAACAATCCCAGCCAGATATTCTCCAGTGTGTGCTGAGTTACTAATTAGTTCATTAAGGTCGTTAGAGAACCGGAAGCAGAGTTTACAGAACTTCTGCCTTTCTCCGAATGGTAAGATTATGGGTTTATGATGATTTCACATTAATCTTTGCAATAATATGGAATATAAACCTCTGCATAATTTTTTAAAATTTCCCCTCATTTATTACCTCTGCATTATGTGATGCAACATCTTGTGTTTCCAGCATCTGCAGAATTTCTCTTATTTATGAGGCATGATATCTTGCTTGGGATGTTTTACAAGTTCACAGTCCTGCGTGGAACTTAATATCGAGAAAGAACTTTAGTGGCTGATCACTGGGGTGGAGGTGATAGCTCCATTGTGGTGATTGATAGAGCCTGCTTTCTTTTCAGCTCTGTATGGCGAACAGCAAGTGCAGAGCTGTGCAAAGTTGGAGTGTCTGAGTCACAGAATTATTTAGATTCCTTAGTATTACAGGAAATTGGATAGAGAGATCCTCTTTTGACTTGACAAATTCTACATGTGTATCTCTTCAGCAAGTCATACTGGAAAATTATCACTGAAGAAACAGAGAACTGCTGATTATTTCATTGTTACAGAAATAAGAGTGTACATTTCCAAGCTCGGGACTGGGTAATAGTTCATTCAGCATCCCTTGAGAAGCTCAACACTATTCATAACAAAGCAGGGTTCTTGCCCTCACTCAGTAATTCCTTGCACTAACAGTACACTCTGCCTGCAGTGTGTACCATCCCCAAAATATACTGTATTTAATTTCAAACATTGTCACAAATGTACCTTCCAGCCTTGTGGCCCTGATTGTCAAGAAGGGTAAGGGCTAATGCAAACAGCACTGACCACAGGTTCCCGATAAACACATCACCCCGTTCCCAGTATCTCTGCTTTATCTGGCCTTCATAACAAGGGGAATTGAGTATAAGAGCAAAGAGGTCCTTCTGCAGCTGCAGAGGGCCCTGGTGAGACCACACCTGGAGTACTGTGTTCAGTTTTGGTCTCCAAATTTGAGGAAGGACATTCTTGCTATTGAGGGAGTGCAGCGAAGATTCACAAGGTTAATTCCCGGGATGGTGGGACTGTCATATGTCGAAAGATTGGAGCGACTGGGCTTGTATACTCTGGAATTTAGAAGGCTGAGAGGGGATCTTATTGAAACATATAAGATTATTAAGGGATTGGACATGCTGGAGGCAGGAAGCATGTTCCCGCTGATGGGTGAGTCCAGAACCAGAGGCCACAGTTTCAGAATAAGGCGTAGGCCATTTAGAACGGAGTTGAGGAAAAACTTTTTCACCCAGAGAGTGGTGGATATGTGGAATGCTCTGCTCCAGAAGACAGTGGATGCTTTCAAGAAAGAGATGGATAGAGCTCTTAAAGATAGCGGAATCAAAGGATATGGGGATAAGGCAGGAACTGGATACTGATTGTGGATGATCAGCCATGATCACAGTGAATGGCAGTGCTGGCTCGAAGGGCCAAATGGCCTACTCCTGCACCTATTGTATATTGTCTATTATCTCCAATGTGTTCTAACACAAGGGACACATACTGCCTGATCAGTGCTTTGTACTACCTATCCAATTCAATTATAATCTTTGCAGTTATTTAAACTGAAAAATTAGTTACTTTTACACCCTCTGGTCCACCTTTAAAACTCAACTGTCATTGATACCATACGTCGTTGCATTGAATACCAGCATTTTCAGGCACCAGACTCCTAACAGATGATCCTTGGAAAATATTGCAAGAGCTACCTTCTGCTTGGACAATGTGGAATGCCTTTTTGTACCTCTGGGGTGACACCACTGCAGTCCCAGTGTTTTGGAGTTTCTCCAGTATTTGAAAAAAATAAGGTTCTTATACACTTTTGGGTCCTGGTGACTTCTCAGAACTGCCAGTTGGGAATCATTTTGTCCAAATGTATTGATTGTCCAATCCAAATTAACTATCTCAATGCAGGTAACCTCACTCCTGTCAGGAAACTTGGATTCAGACAGCTTTTATGAACTGCTTGTGTGTTAAACTCCTGGCTTTCTCCTGGCTCAAGAGATACAAAAGGATAAATTGACTGTGTTTAGTCACTTGAACTGGTAGTTTAGCACAGTGTCTTCTCCCAGTCTAATCTTTGACGACTGTGGGTTAACATCCATCACCAGAATAACGCAAAGATGTGCAGCTTAGAATGGACATCAATAAAGAAGTTCTTCCAGTGTCCCAGCAGTAATATATAACTGAACCCAATTCAGTGCATGAGAAAAGCAGATTCATCTTTTTACCAGCTGGTGATGAGAGGGGATTATGAGGGGCAGTTCAACAAAACAGGGTGAAAACTGCATCTGCACAAAGTGTATCAAGCTGCAGCTACTTAGGGACTGTGTTAAGTTGCACCTCGATGATCTTCAGCTCATACTGACAATGAAGACGTGATAGATAGGAGCTACAGGGAGGTAGTCGCTCCTAAGTTGCAGGAGGCAGATACCTGGGTGACTGCCAGGAGAGAGAAAAGGAATAGGCAGCCGGTTCAGAGTACCCTTGTGGTCATTCTCCCCAAAAAAGAAGTGTACTGGTGAGATACATCAGGGGAGGGGGAGGAGGAAGCCACAGGGACTGAATCTCTGGGCACTGAGTCTAGCTCTGTGGCTCAGAAGGGAAGCGGAGGAGAAGATGAGTGCAGTGGTGACAGGGGATTCCATAATTAGAGCAGCAAAAAGCAGAATACTGTGGATGTGAAAGAGGCACACGGATGGTATGTTGCCTCACAGGTGCTGGCTCAGGGAGGTCCACAGAGATCTGAAAGAGGCAGCTGAAAAGATTGTGGAGGCATTAGACATGCTCTTTCAAGAATCACTGGATTCTGGAATAGTTCTGGAGGACTGGAAAATTACATAGTCAAATGGTTTAATTTAATATTAGAGAATGCATACAGTATACAACCTGAAAAACTTACTCTTCAAATCATCAGAAACCCAAAGCCCGTCCTCCTCCTCCCCTGCATAAGCACAACCCAACCCCTCCCCCTTCCTATGACACCCGTGCACACCACCTGCTGCCGCGAGGTTTCAGTCTCCCATGATGCTCGGAGTTGGGTTGTCCACGGGACCGCACCCTGAAGGTGCACGTCTCCCAGACCACTTCTGGAGATATTGAAATGCCAGGCCACCTGCGGAGAACCGTCATTTTGAGCTGTAGCTGTAGGTCATGGACTCCGACCGGACCAAAAAGAAAAGGTTGACATGAGAGAAAAAGAATAAGCTGTTTCACAGACGAACTGGAAGAAGTTACCAAAGCTCTGGCGCCATCTTTTCTAGCTCCTCCCCTCATTAAGAAGGTGGGAGGACAGAAGGAAGGAAATTGGAGGGCAATTACCTAACTTCAGTGGTTGGTAAGATATGGGAGTAAATTAGTAAGGATGAGTTTTTGGAGTACATGGAGACATATAATAAAATAGGTCAAAGTCAATGTCGTTTTCCAAAAGGGAAATCACACCTGACAGATCTGTTGGAATTCTTTGAAGAAATAACAGGCAGGATAGACAAAGGAGAGTCAGTGGATGTTGTTTATTTGGGTTTTCAGAAGGCCTTTGACAGGGTCCTGCTTATGAGGCTACTTACAAAAGAAGAGCCCAGTTATTACAGGATAGTTACTGTTGTGGATAGAAGATTGGCTGACTGGCAGGAGTCAAAGAGTAGCAATAAAGGGATCCTTTTTCCGTTTGGCTGCTGGTGTCTAGTGGTAGTCCACAGGGGTCTGTGTTGGGACCACTTCTTTTCGCATTATATGTCAGTGATTTGGATGAAGGAATTGATGGCATTGTGACCAAGTTTGCAGTCAGAACGAAGATAGGTGAAGGGGCAGTTAGTGTTGAGAAAGCACGGTATGTGAAGAAGGACTTAGACAGATTGGGGGAATAGGCAAAGAGATGGCAGATGAAATATATGCAGGAAAGTGCATGGTAGGCAGAAGGAATAAAGGCATGGACTATTTTCTAAATGGGGAGGTCATTCAGAAATTCAAATATGAGGCATGTTGATGGCTCTGGGCCTGTACTCACTTGAGTTTAAAAGAATGATGAGGTATCTCATTGAAACCTATCGAATATTGAAAGTTCTAGACAAAATTGATGTGGAGAGCATGTTCCCTATAGTAGGGGAGGCTAGGACCAGAGGGCACAGCCTCAGAATTGAGGGCCATCCATTTAGAACAGAGAGGAGGAAAAATTTCTTCAGCCAAAGGCTGGTCCTTGGCAGGCCGAGTCATAGGGTATATTTAAGGTGGAGGTTGATAGGTTCTTGATTAATCAGGCCATCAAAGATCATGGGGAGAAGGCTGGAGAATGTGGTTGAGAGGGATAATAAATCAGCCATGATGGAATGGTGGAGCAGACTTGATGGACTGAATGGCCTAATTCTGTTCATATATTATAGTTTAGGCCCTCCTTTGTGGGATAGCTAAACCTTTCTTGATAAGTTATCCAATAAACCTGGTTTCTCACAATCCAACACCTAATTTTTACTGATTTTCCAACATGCTTTGAAAATCAGATTCTTGATTGAGTTACTGTTTTTTTTAAGTAGGGTCTCTTCTTGATGCTGTGTTAAAAATTGGCAGAATTGGCTCTCGCACCCCCAACGATGTTAATCAATGTCACCTGCTTTCTGGGAACTTGAAATAAATACAGATAACACTGGAAAAGGAATTAATTGGTTTGTCAGCATTTGAAAAGAGAAGGCACAAGTTTTCTGTGAACTGGTGATTGGTTATCTGTGTGATAATATATTGTCCAGCCAGTTAACTGGGCAGATTTCCCTCTGCAAATGTCTAATATATTCCCATTGTGTAAAACACTGCAGTGCAAGCACTAAATCAAAGAAATTAGACTGAAGTACTTCTAATGGAGATTGCAAATGAGGTTTAAAGTAATGCAGCAGCTCCCTCTGTTGTGAAATGTGAGTATAACAAGTTGCCTCAGCCCGAAATGTTGACTGTTTACTCTTCTTTGTAGATGCTGCCTGGTCTGCTGAGTTCCTCCTGTGTGTTTCTGGGCTCATGCCCCCTTGATATTTAGTGGGTTTTCTAAAAAAAATAAAATTACAATGCAACATCTGATAAAAAAACATTTAGAAATACTTTGGGGTATTAATTAAAACAACGTCCAATATTGGATGTCTCAACTCCCACTGGGAAATTCATACCTTATTTCAGTGAGATTTTTATTCATCCTGACACATAGCTTCCAGTGTAAAACTCCCCCACACAACGTCAGCAGAACTGCAATACACCAGTTCAATTTTCAGTATCACTAGTTGTGTGGCAAATCACCCAAATTCTGTCTACAAGGAGAAAGGGCTTCCTCTGCATTTTCTTTTACCCGCAAGAGCAGCCAGAACAGACACGAATATTTTCTGCATTGCAGGTTTCACTGAGCATGTATGTTTGGAGAGAGCATTCATGTTCTTATTGAGACCTGCTAAGCGACTTCATGCCAGGATCACTGGCTGCAGCCCCGGGGGGATTTCCCTTGCTCGCTCTCACGGGCACTGATCTCCTTAGATCTCCCCGGGCACCTCCAGTCCCCCAGTGAGCACTGGGCCATCATTTCCAAGCTCTGCTATGTTCACTGTGCCAAATGCAACACGTCACTAAGGCTGAAGCTGGCATTGCCATTTTCAATGGAGGATTATTTAGGAGAACACTGCCACTATTCTGCAACCTTTATCCTTCATGCCATTTTCACATTATCTTCGCATGCCAAAGGGACAGCTCAGACCACATTCTAAGTCACTGTAACTAGACACAGTGAACTGTGATATCTGTCCTAGGATGAGCTTGGGAGAATCCATGAACTCCAGCAGAATCAGTCCAATGGATACATTTGGCTTCCGTTTAATATTTCTTCTAAATGGCAGCATCATTAACAATGCCGCATTTACTCACATATTGGAGAGTCCCGAGTGTCAGCACTAAAGTTGTATGATCCTCTCCGAGACTGGCCATGTACTGTTTGTGCTGTAAGGTGGGACGAGGACATAAAGAGATAAAAAGTAATATGGACAGGTAAGGGTGTGGTCAGAGGATTTGGCAAGTGGATTATAATGTGGGGAAATGTGAAATAGTTCATGCTGGTGGGATATGCTGTAGTGTTTCAGGGCCATTGCATTGCAATTCATCATTGATGCAGACCTGGAGCAACTTATCATTACCTTTAGAAGAAAGAAGAAATGGAGGGTGGGGGAAGGAGCACTAGAGGGAGGTGATGAGCAGGCAAGGAGATAACATGAGGGAGGGACAAGGGGATGGGAGATAGTGAAGTGGGGGGAGGCACTACTGGAAGTTTGAGAAATCGATGTTCATGCCATCAGGTTGGAGGCTACCCAGACGGAATATAAGGTGCTGTGACCTTATCCCGACACTGGAGGAGGTCGTGGATGTACATATCAAAATAGGAATGGAAGTGGAAGTGGAAATGGAACTGGAATGGAAGTGGAATTAAAATAGGTGGCCCGTGGGAGATCCTGCTTGTTCTGGTGGACAGAGCGTAGATGCTCAGCAAAGCAGTCTCCCAATCTATGTCAGGTCTTACCAATATACAAGAGGCCACACCGGGAGCACACACTGGAGACCGTCCCGCACTTTTCCAATGCTAATCGACGACTGCATTGGTGCTGCTTCCTGCACTCGTGCTGAACTTATAAATTTCATCCACTTTGCCTCCAACTTCCACCCGGCCCTCAAATTCACCTGGTCCATTTCTGACACCTCCCTTCCCGTTCTCAATCTCTCTGTCTCTATCTCCAGAGACAGCTTATCCACCGATGTCTATTACAAACCCATGGACTTTCTCAGCTACCTGGACTATACCTTGTCCCACCCTGCTCCTTGTAAAAACGCCATTTCCTTCTTTGAATTCCGCTGTCTCCACCGCACCTGTTCTCAGGATGGGGCTTTTCATTCTAGAACAAAGGAGGTGTCCTCCTTTTTCAAAGAAGGAGGCTTCCCTTCCTTCACCGTCAACTCTGCCCTCAACCGTATGTCTTCCATTTCACACATGTCAGTTCTTATCCCATCCTCCTGCCACGCTACCAGGGATAGGGTTCCTCGTCCTCACCTACCATCCCACCAGTCTCTGCATCCAGCATATTAATTCTCCAAAACTTCCGCCACCTCCAACTGGATCCCACCACCAAACACATCTTTCCCTCCCCCCACCCCACTTTCTGCTCTCTGCAGGGATCGCTGTCTATGCAACTCCTTTGTCCATCCATCCCTCCTGGCTCTTATCCTTGCAAGTGGAACAAGTGCTTCACCTGCCCCAACACTTCCTCCCACACTACCATTCAGGGCCCCAAACAGTCCCTCCAGATGAGGAGTGAGTCTTTTGGGGTCGCCCTCTGTATCCAGTGCTCGCAGTGTGGCCACCTGTATATCGGTGAGACCCGACGTAGATTGGGAGACTGCTTTGCCGAGCATCTATGCTCCATCTGCCAGAACAAGCAGGATCTCCCAGTGGCCACCCATTTTAATTCCACTTCCCATTCCCATTCCTGTATGTCCATCCATGACCCCTCCCACTGTCATGATGAGGCCACACTTAGATTGGAGGAACAACATCTTATATTCCGTTTGGGTAGCCTCCAACCTGATGGCACGTACATTGATTTCTCAAACTTCCAGTAATGCCTCCACCCCCCCTTCACTATTTCCCATCCCCTGGTCCCTGTCTCATGTTATCTCCTTGCCTGCCATTGCCTCCCTCTAGTGCTGCTTTCCACTCCCCCTCTTCTTTTTTCCATGGTCTTCTGTCTCTTTCACCAATCACTTCCTAGCTCTTTGCTTCATCCCTCCTCCTCCGAGTTTCACCTATCACCTGGAGTTCTCTCTCCCCCCACCTTTCAAATCTACTCGCATTTTTTCTCCGGTCCTGCCAAAGGGTTTCGGCCTGAAATGTCGACTGTACTTTTTTTCCATAGATGCTGCCTGGCCTGCTGACTCCCTCCAGCATTTTGTGTGTGTTGCTCGGATTTCCAGCATCTGCAGATTTTCCCTTCTTTATAATTATCTTTCTTCTCTCATTTAGGCTGAGAACATACTGTTCCTAGAATTGGATATGGCAACACCCCAGGTTTTTGAGCTGGATATCCCACGGTCGTGGTCATTACATGGAGCAACCGGAGGAGAGCCACACTACAGCAGTTCTGTTTTCCCAGACCGGTCCACCGCAGCGAGAGTTCGCAAATCAAGATCATGGTGAGGATTTCTCAATTCCCATGGCTATTTTCTCAGCAGAGTTAAAATGCATTAAATACCTTAAAATTTGTGCAACACACACAAAATGCTGGAGAAACTCAGCAAGTCAGGCGGTATCTATGGAGGGGAATTAACGGTCGACATTTCGGGCCGAGACTCCTCATCATGACTCTCGATGGAGTCCTTGGAGGGAAATGGATGGTCAATATTTCAGGTCATGACCCAAATCGTCAACTGTCCACTTCCCTCAAAGAGCTGGCTTGACCCTTGAGCTCCTTCAGTAGTCTGCTTCTTTGTCCCTTGCAGTCTCTCGTGTCTTAGTGTAATATCTTCTCTGAACAACAGTGCCTCCAGCAACACAGCATACCCTCAGTCCTGTGCTGGACTGTCAGCCCACATAACATGTAGGAGGAATTCTTGCATAATTTTGGAATAAATTATCTTCTTAAAAAAAGATAATCAGCCATGTAAAAGTGAAATCTTACCTTAATCTTTTTTGATTGTATTCCAGGTCCAGACCTGAGAGACGAGTAACATCCTCCTCTTCCTTCTCCTCATTGGCTTCAGGCTCTCAGCTGTTCTCTCATTCGGAGGGGAAGGTGTCACAGTGAGAAATACTGTGAAACTTGTGCCTGTTCTTTGGTGAGAAATTCGTCCTCAGCCTACGGCATTGAAGGTGCAGGTTAGCAGTGGCTCCATTTCCAAAATTTGCTTCATGTAACTTCAGCTGAAGCAAACGTTGGAAGTGGCGTTCAATGCACAGCTGCCTCCAAATTGCAGACTTAGGCCCAGAGACTGAGGGCAGATTTCAGGCCGTTTATTTTCCCCGTCGCTCAATCCATCTCATTGCAGCCCAAACAAAAACGGTTCATGCTTCTCACTTTCAAGTGCATACTCCTGCGTTTGACAGTGTCCCACCGATCTCCATCTGCTTTACTGCCTTATTTTGCAGTCTGAGCTACAGGGTTAAAGAGGCACAAAATGGAGCTTAGTGGGGAAACTCGTTTTCCCAAACGAGCTTAAAAATCAGAACTATGAAAATTAGCAGTTTATGAGAATCAAATTTTATCAGCACAACTGGTCTTTCTATAGAGTTCAAGCCAGAAGTAAGACTTAATTGATCATCCCATTTTTATTTACACTGCAATGTTTTCAAAATACTCAGCCTCTTCAGTGTCATTCCCTTTCTTCCAATATATTCATGCCTTCCATTCAGTTTGGAAATCTGTTCTGAAGAAGATGTGTGTCATGTTGTGCTGAATACAGCAGATTGCCTGCCAAGTTTATTTCCAAGAGCAGTAATGTCGCTTTGTAAATTTGTTGGACTTTTGATCCTAATTAAATTGATGTTGCTGTTGCTCCAAAAAATGTTGAAATATTTAATCGCAGGTCCTGCTGTCACTGGGATTGAGGGTACTTTATTGTGGAATAAAATAAATACTATATGCTCAAGGACAATTGTGTGCATTTGCTTGATGTTTTCAGTCAAGACTGGATACTACCTTTTTCAGAAGATGGTGGTTATGATTTGAATGAAACAGGTCAATTATGAAAATGGTATTATCTAACAAAAGGAAATGCAGAAAATACTCAGCGGGTCAGTCAGCATCTGTGGAAAGAATAGATTTGATGTTGCAGGTCAAGGACTTTTTTCCAGCGCTATGAAGGAGACAAAAGAAGCTTGTAAAGCTGCCAGGAGGGTGGAGGAGCGGGAATCTCTCTAATAGGGAAAAGCTGGGATGGTGATCGGTTGTAAGCAAGATTTTCCGGTCAGTGAGTGAGAACTGAGACCACAGATATAGGAGGTGCAAAATGCAGAGTGAGAAGATGTGCCTAACAGATCATCTCCACTTCCATCAGGGAAAACAGAGGTGGAGAAGGAAGCAGACAGGCTAAGCCAATAGCACAGTGGATGAATGATACAGATAGATATCAAGCTAACTGAAGGTGCTGAATTCAACACTGAGTCAAGAAGTCTGCGATTGGCCTATTCAGAACACAAGTTACTGTATCTCAGGCTTGTGTTAGACCACTGTAGTAATGCAGGAAGCCAAAGACCAAAGACCAAAGGCACGGGATGGAGAATTAAAATGACAAGCAACATAAAGCTGAGGCTCACCCCTGTGGACTGAAAACACTTACGACTCACTTTCAAGGACTTGACATTTCAAGTTTCTCATATTTTTTATTTACACATCGTCCTCTTTGCACTTTGGTTGGTTATCAGTTTTTGTTTAAGTATAATTTTCCATAAATTCTATTGTATTTCTTTATTTTCTTGTAAATACCTGCAAGAAAATGAATCTCAAAATAGTATATGGTAACATAGATATACTTTGACAATAAATTTACTTGGACAAGATTTTATGAAGTGCATTTGGTTCCTCCAACCAGATTGTGAATAGTAAATGTAGTACACTAGATTGAATTGATGCTTCGCTTGGGAAGACCTTTAGGGTCTCTGGATGGTGGGAAGGAAAGAGATAAAGGGACAAATATTCCATCATCTGCAGTAGCAAGAGGAAGATGATGGGTGAAGATGATGATGAGGTACTTAATGAATATTTTACTTCAGTATTCACTACGGAAAAGGATCTTGGTGATTGTAGTGATGACTTGCAGCAGACTGAAAAGCTTGAGCATGTAGATATTAAGAAAGAGGATGTGCTGGAGCTTTTGGAAAGCATCAAGTTGGATAAGTCGCCGGGACCGGATGAGATGTACCCCAGGCTACTGTGGGAGGCAAGGAAGGAGATTAATGAGCCTCTGGTGATGATGTTTGCATCATCAATGGTGACGGGAGAGGTTCCGGAGTATTGGAGGATTGCAGATGTTGTTCCTTTATTCAAGAAAGGGAGTAGAGATAGCCCAGGAAATTATAGACCAGTGAGTCTTACCTCAATGGTTGGTAAGTTGATGGAGAAGATCCTGAGAGGCAGGATTTATGAACATTTGGAGAGGTATAATATGATTAGGAATAGTCAGCATGGCTTTGTCAAGGGCAGGTCATGCCTTACGAGCCTGATCGAATTTTTTGAGGATGTGATTAAACACATTGATGAAAGTAGAGCAGTAGATGTAGTGTATATGGATTTCAGCAAGGTATTTGATAAGGTACCCCATGCAAGGCTTATTGAGAAAGTAAGGAGGCATGGGATCCAAGGAGACATTGCTTTGTGGATCTAGAACTGGCTTGCCCACAGAAGGCAAAGAGTGGTTGCAGACGGGTCATATTCTGCATGGAGGTCGGTGACCAGGGGTGTGCTTCAGGGATCTGTTCAAGGACCCTTACTCTTCATGATTTTTATAAATGACCTGGATGAGGAAGTGGAGAGATGGGTTAGTAAGTTTGCTGATGACACAAAGGTTGGAGGTGTTGTAGATAGTGTGGAGGGCTGTCAGAGGTTACAGCGGGACATTGATAGGATTGCAAAACTGGGCTGAGAAGTGGCAGATGGGAGTTCAACCCAGATAAGTGTGAAGTGGTTCATTTTGGTAGGTCAAATATGATGGCAGAATATAGTATTTATGTAAGACTCTTAGCAATGTGGAGGATCAGAAGGATTTTGGGATCCAAATCCATAGGACGCTCAAAGCAGCTGCGCAGGTTGACTCTGTGGTTAAGAAGGCGTGCGGTGCATTGGCCTTCATCAATCGTGGAATCGAACTTAGGAGCCGAGAGGTAATGTTGCAGCTATATAGGACCCTGGTCAGACCCCACTTGGAGTACTGTGCTCAGTTCTGGTCGCCTCACTACAGGAAAGATGTGGAAACCATAGAAAGGGTGCAGAGGAGATTTACAAGGATGTTGCCTGGATTGGGGAGCATGCCTTATGAGAATAAGTTGAGTGAACTTGGCTTTTTCTCCTTGGAGCGAAGGAGGATGAGAGGTGACCTGATAGAGGTGTGTAAGATGATGAGAGGCATTGATCGTGTGGATAGTCAGAGGCTTTTTCCCAGTGCTGAAATGGTTGCCACAAGAGGACACAGGTTTAAAGTGCTGGGGAGTAGGTACAGAGGAGATATCAGGGGTAAGTTTTTTCCTCAGAGAGTGGTGAGTGCGTGGAATGGGCTGCCGGCAACGGTGGTGGAGGCAGATACGATAGGGTCTTTTAACAAACTTTTGGATAGGTACATGGACCTTAGAAAAATAGAAGGCTATGGGTAAGCCTAGTAATTTCTAAGGTAGGAACATGTTCGGCACAACTTTGTGGGCTGAAGGGCCTGTATTGTGCTGTAGGTTTTCGCTGTTTCTATGAATTGGTGGAAAACCTTGTTTACAACTTAATCCCATGATCACCCCAGTTTTCCCCCCATCTCCTTTCTCCAATCTACTTCAACAACTATCTTCTGTGCTTTTTGGCAAGTCAGAATACTGTGGTACAATGTTGGTTACGATTTAACATCACTTGATGGTTCCAAATACTGCACAGACTGGGTTCATGTACTGATTTCTGCTTGTGGAAGACAAAAATGGATTGACATCTGAAGAATGCTGGAGAGAAACTAAAGAATTCAAAAAGTGAAATATTCAGCAATATTCTGCTGAAGTGGTCTGAGTCTGACAATTTCATTCTGTCACTTGCGTACGTATTCCACAGCAATTTTGCCTCTGGGTAAAACTGCACAGAGCAGCAGCATTCCACGACAAAGGCTGGGAGAATTTTATTTCTACCATTGCACGTGCATCTGATTTTGGCCGGTCACAACTTTGATCCCAACGTGGTGTCTTGGACCAATTACAGTATCATTGCAAAAAGACCTGTAACAAATTCCAAATGTTCAGCATTAATAATGTAGTTGTGACCCTCAGGTTCTGTTGGCTGTGTAGGTCTAGGGTCGACAATCTTTGGCCCCACCAAACGTGTGAGACTGAGGTGCAAAACCTCCTGTTTGTGTGGATGCTGTGTGAGGTGTTACCCTGTTACAAATCAGTACCACGAAATAACAGACAGAACACCATATGCAATTAAACGGTTTAACTTTATTATTCTTAATTTGACTAAAGAGTTAGTAAAGTAATACAAAAAGAAAAGGGCCCATTTTAATGAACCAGTCGAATATGCACAAGTTGGAGCTCACGGTTTCCCTTCCGCTGGTCCTTCATCAATTTCCCCCGGCTTTGTCGTCTTCCAGCCCCACCAAGTCCACTTCTTTCTGGTGCCTATGACCTCTCCTTTCTGGCATCTTCGCTGCCCATCTTCCGCCGAGCAAAAGACCCAGATCACCTCGGTCTCAGGCACACAACAAGAAAAAACACTCCCTTCATTGGATGGCGCACATGCCAAAGCTCCCGTTATCTCTAGCCATAACCCAAACACTGCTGCTACAGAAAAACCATCACATTAGCAGTGCTTCTACAGAAAGACCATTACATTAGCAGTGAAACCTCTCCCAGGGTGTTACACAGTAATGCAAATTTACTTGTTTTTATTAGCACTTGCACTTAGATTCATTTATTTATCACATGTACATTGAACATAACAGTTAAATGCATTAACAAACACCACAATCTGTGTAGGTGCTGGGGGCAGCCTGAAAGTGCTGCCATGTATTCCAGTGCCAACATAGTGTGCCCACCATGTTCACAGAGCAGCAAAACGACTATGGAAAATCAGGCCCATCCCTCTCACACACAGATAGTCATCTAACCCCATGGGAGGCTGTCTCCTAGCCTCCAGTGGACATGCAGATCTGCAAACATTGGGCTTTCAGCTTCCCCAGTGAGACCAGGGCTCTGGCTATTGGGCCTCAACTTCCAGACTTCTGCCCCAGGGGTAAGTGGGATTCATTCTGGAATGGCCACTTCAAGGAGTTCCTGTCCCAATGGTCAGAGTTTCCTGAGATTTATCATGGTCAGAAATGAAGTTGGCTGGAGTAAGAAAATCAATACAGCCAATCACAAACCGCTTTCACTCCTCAAAGTCAATACCTGAGAAAAGCTTTGGTTGCACCTGTAATTCTGATTTATGAGGGAGGAAGGGGCATTTTACTATCAATGCAAAAGCAGCACAATTCAAAGAACCTTTCATCTGCAGCCTGCTGCATTTATTTTCCATTCACTGTTTTTATTTCCTGTGGGAATTCTGGTTTCCTTTGTGCTCAATGAGACCTGGTCTTCCAAAGGATTCATCAGCACTGAGCTTCCTGCTATTGTAACACTCTGTTACCAGTAAATGATGCAGAGCTTTTACTAAGAGTTCATGAGCCCTTCCTCCTGGACACCACTGGATCTAGTTTTATTTACTATTTTCTAAAATATGAAAAAAACCTGAACTAATGTTTTCACACAAACTCAGGTTCCATCCTTCCTCTACCATAATCTTTCAACTTCATTTGCATTTTGTTTGGTTGATAGATACAAAGGTTCTGCAATTTCTGCATTGGTTGAGTTGGCAGTTTAAAGCTGATATCAAATGCAATCTTACAGACATCTAGCTATTTAAAGCTCTCATTTAAATGAAGTTAATAACTGCTAATGGGGGAAAAACATTTTAAGTGTTAAGTGGAGTCACCTAATATTCTTAATAGCAGATTCTTCAAAAAAAAAGTGCTTGCACCATGTCAAAACACATATACAATATTCATATGGTATTTACTCAGTAAATTATCATCTTTATGAGATGAATACCTCCACTAAAATAACAGGAGAAAATGTTAAGGGGTCTTCAAAAGGCCATTTGCAGCTACATAGAACATAAAAATCCAGAGCACATTACAGGCCTTTTGGTCCACAGTGTCGTGTCAACCATGTAACATACTCTAGAAACTGCCTAGAATTACCCTACTGCAAAGCCCTCTATTTTTCTTAGACAGAGGCTCTAAAAAGATACTATTGTATCATCCTCTACCACTGTCGCTGGCAGTGCATTCTATGCACCCACCACTTTCTCTGTGAAAAACTTACCTCTGACATCCCCCTTGTACCTACTTTCAAGCATCTTAAAACTATGCCCCTTCGTGCTAGCCTTTTCAGCCCTGGGAAAAAGCCCCTGACTATCCACATGATCAATGCCTCTCATCATCTTATACACCTCTATCAGGTCACCTCTTATCCTGTCGCTCCAAGGAGAAAAGGCCAAGTTCATTTAACCTATTCTCATAGGACATGCTCTCCAATCCTGGCAACATCCTTGTAAATCTCCTCTGCACTCTCTCTATAGTATCCACATCCTCCCTGTAGTGAGGAGACCAGAACTGAACACAGTTCTCCAAGTAGGGTCTGACCAAGGTCTTGTATAGCTGTAACATTACCTCACAGCTCTCTTGAGCTCAATCCCATGACTGATGAATGCAAACACACCATACACCTTTAACAACACTGTCAACATGTGCAGCAGCTTTGAGTGTTCTGTGAACACAGACCCCAAGATCTCTGATCCTCCACACTGCCAAGAGTCTTACATTTAATACCGTATTCTGCCTTCAAATTTTACCCAGCAAAATGAACCACTTCACACTTATCTGGGTTGAACGCCATCTGCCACTTCTCAGCCCAGTTTTGCATCCTATCAATGTCCCGCTATAATTTCTGACAGCCCTCCACATTATCCACATCACCCAAATCACCCCCAACCTTTGTGTCATCAGCGAACTTACTAACCCATCCCTCCACTTCCTCATCCAGGTCATTTATAAAAAATCACAGAGAGGAGGGGTCCCAGAACAGATCCCTGCAGAACACCACTGGTCACCGACCTCCATACAGAATACAAACCATCTACAACCACCCTTTGCCTTCTGTGGTCAGGTCAATTCTGGATCCACAAAGCAATATCTCCTTGGATCCCATGCCTTATTGCTTTCTGAATGACCCTTGTATGGGGCACCTTATCAAATACCTTACTGAAATCCATATACACTACATCCTCTGCTCTACCTTCATCAATGTGTTTTGTTATCTCATCAAAGAATTCAGTCAGGCTCATAAGGCACAAACTGCCCTTGACAAAGCCATGCTGACTATCCATAATCAGATTATTCCCACAGTAGCCTCGGGTATATCTCATTCAGTCCCGGCAACTTATCAAACTTAATACTTTTTAAAAACTCCACTACATCCTCTTTCCTAATGTCTATATATGCAAGCTTTTCAGTCCGCTGAAGTCACCTTCACAATTGCCAAAGTCCTTTTCACTGGTGAACACTGAAGCAAAGAATTCATTAAGTACCTCTGCTACCTCCTCTGACTTCATGCACACGTTTCCACTATCGCACCTGATTGGTCCCATTCTCGCACGGCTCATTTTCTTGTTCTTCACATACTTGTAGAATGCCTTGGGGTTTTCCCTAATCCTGCTTGCCAAGGCCTTCTCATGGCCCCTTCTAGCTCTCTTAATTTCATTCTTGAGCTCCTTCCTGGCAACCTTTTAATTTTCTAGAACCCTAGTGTCCTGAATCTTTCAAAAGCTTTTCTTTTCTTCTTAACTAGATTTTCCACATCCATGGTTATTTTACCTTACTATCCTTTCCCTGCCTCAGTGGAGCATACCTATGCAGAACACCATGCAAATGTGCCCTGAACATTTGCCACATTTCAGCCGTGCATTTCCCTGAGAACATCTGCTCCCAAGTTCCTGCCTAATAGCATCATATTTCCCCCACCCCAATTAAATGTTTTCGTAAATTGTCTGCTCCTATCCCTCTCCAGCACTAAGATAAAGGCGATAGAGTTGTGATCACTACCTCCAAAATGCTCTCTCACCAACAGATCTGACTCCTGACCAGGTTCATTTCCCAATACTAGATAAAGAACAACTTCTCCTCCTGTTGGCATATCTACATATTGCATCAGGAAACCTTTCTGACCACACCTAACAAACTCCACCCAATCTAAACCCCTTGCTCGAAGGAGATGCCAGTCAATATTAGGAAAATTAAAATCTCCCATCACAACAACCCTGTTATTATTACACCATTCCAGAATCTGCCTCCCCATCTGCTCCTTGATGTCCCTGTTACTATTGGAGGGATCTATAAAAAATGCCTAGTATAGTTATTGCCCCCTTCCTCTTTCTGACTTCCACACACACTGACTCAGTAGATAATACCTCCATGACTTCCAACTTTTCTGCAGCCGTGACACTATCCCTGAGAAGCAATGCCGTGCCCACACCTCTTTTGCCTTCCTCCCTGTCCTTTTTGAAACATCTCCAGCCTGGCACACTCAGCAGCCATTACTACCCCTGAGACGTCCAAGCTATCATGTTTAATTCTCAAAATACTCTGTTCATATTTTCATATTTTTGGAAACAAAAGGAATTGGATGATATGGGATAGGCTCAAAAGGAGAATGCGGAGAATAAGATTATCTTATCCAGTATTCAATGTCCTGTTTCTTATGTTTCACTGTGGTCTAAGGTGTTTAATTTGTGCACATAATATTCAATTAGGTAAAATAAAACTGAATTACTTAATAAAATAAATCTTTTTCAATCTGTGGGTGATGTTTGCTGGTGCAATTTAAACCTAATCTGAGGTGTTTACCATGACATCATGTTTTGTAAGGAATTATAGATCCATCAAGCCATTGGTTCTCTTTAAAATAGAGTAAAGTAAAACTTCTTAATAAATAGAACTCCTAATCATTTAAGATGGAAAAAATTAAAGTGGTCTTAGCATTGTTCCAGTTATATCACACTTAGCTGCTGTGGCAACAATGGTGGTTTGATTATGTGGAAACCCCTAGAATAATGAGAAATAGCTTGAAGGAGTTTTGTGCAGAAGTTGAAAGAAAACGGGGAATGTTGAAGTTACTCAACAGGACAAGGAATATATGTGGAGAGAAATAAAGGTACTGCTTCAGAGTAATGACATTTTGCAGAGAAGTTGGTTGGTTGGTGGAACAATATTGAACAAAAATAGTAATGCTGATATTTTTGCAAAAAAATGTCTTCTTAGCTTGCACTCAGTGTTAGTGTTAGCAAAGCCTTAGTGGAACTGAAAGTTAGAAAACAGTGATTTTGGATAAATGGATCCTTTATCAGGCTGTAGGGCTGTAACCAGTGGAATAGACAAGTGATTAGATCTTGGTCCTCAGTTGTTTACTATTAATGACTGGAAGGAAGGAACAAAAGCTAAGATTTCCAAGTTTGCTGATGATAAGGAAATAGATGGAAATACACATTGCGATGAGGACATTTTGATTCTGCAAAGGCTGCAGATAGTGTAGGTGACCGGGTGAATACCTGGGAAAGCAGATTTTAATGGTCAGAAAGACAACAATTATACAAGTGCACAATTAGGCAATTAGGCAATTTATACCTAATCTGAGGTGTTTGCCATGGCATCATGTTTTACAAGGAATTATGGAACCACCAAGCCATTGGATTTCTTTAAAATAGAGTAAAATAAAAAAAACTTGTTAATAAATGAAACTCTTTTAAGGTGCTTGGAAGTAGGTACAGAGGAGATGTCAGGGGCAAGTTTTTTATGCAGAGAGTAGTGAATGCGTGGAATGGGCTGCCGGGTGACGGTTGTGGAGGTGGATACAATAGGGTCTTTTAAGAGACTCTTGGATAGGTACATGGAGCTTAGAAAAATAGAGGGCTATGGGTAACCCAAGATAATTTCTAAAGTAAGTACATGTTTGGCACAGCATTGTGGGCCGAAGGGCCTGTATGGTGCTGTAGGTTTTTTATATTTCTATTAAGAGTAGTGTGAGATGCCTTAAAGACTGTCATCCTGTAGTACTCACATCTACAGTGATGAAATCCTTCGAGAGGTTAGTCATGACTGGAAACATTTCCTGCCTCAGCAAGTACCTGGACCCATTGCAATTTACCTCTCGCCACAATAGGCCTACAGCAGACACAATCTGAATGGCTCTTCACATGGTCTTAGATCCCCCGGACAAAACAAACCCTATGTCAGGATGTTGCTCATTGATTGTAGCTCATCATTTAACACCATCATTCCTACAGTCCTGATTGAAAAGCTACAGAACCTGGACCTCTCTACCTCCCTCTGCAATTGGATCCTTGTCTTCCTAACCAGAAGACCACAATCTGGGCAGATTGGTAATAACATCTCCTCTTTGCAGACAATCAACACCGGGGATGTGTGCTTCTCCCCCTGCTCTACTCTGTACCCATGACTGTGTGGCTAGGCACAGCTCTGATAGCATCTATAAATTTGCCATTGTTGGCAGAACCTCAGATGAAGATAACCTCTCAAGCCTGCTTGGCCATTCAATATGATCATGGTTGATCTATATTGGCATCCATCCCACTTCTATACCACTTACCCATAACCCTACACTTGCTCTTAATTTCTTGTGTACATTGTTGGGAATACCTGATTTCCAATATATCAAATGCCTGGAGGTAGATCTGAAACTGTAAGTTCCTTTTTACTGGACACTCCACACAACCTTCACAATAATTTCAGTGGACAAACTGTAAAAGTGTGGGATCTAATATGAGTAGAATCACACAGCTTTCGAAAGCAAAACCAGGGAATTGATTGTGGACTTCAGGAAAGGGAAGTCAGGTGAATGCACGCCTCTCCTCACCGAGGGTACAGCAGTGGAACCAGTGAGCAGTTTCAAGTTCCTGGGTATCAGCATCTCTGAAGATCTATCCTGGGCCAGACATATTTGTGTAATATGAAGAAGGCACACCAGCAGCTATATTTCATTCAGAGTTTGAGGAGATTTTGCTTATCACTAAGGACTCCAGCAAATTTCTACAGATGTACCGTGGGGAGGATTCTAAGTGGTCGCGTTACTGTCTTGTACGGAGGAACAACCACACAGGATGGGAAAAGTGACAGAGGATCACAAACTCAGCCGGCTCCATCACGGGCACTAGCCTCTCCAGCATCGAGGACATCTTCAAAAGGCGATGCCCCAGAAAGGCAGTGTCCATCATTAAGGATGCCCTCTTCTCCTTGGTACCATCAAACAGGAGGTACAGGAGCTGAAGACACACACTTGATGTTTCAGGGACGGCTTCTACCCCTCAGCCTTCACATTTCTGAAAGGACAATGAACCAACCCGTGAATATCACTCACTATTGTCGCTCTACTTCGTAGTTTATATACTTCTTATTGTAATTTATGGTATTTTATGTATTACACTATAATGCTGCCGCAAATCAACAAATTTGATGAAATATGTCAATGATATAAAACCTGATTCTGAGATAAGCAGATAAGCTTTTCCTGTCAGCAGGACCAGGAGGCATTGAATTTAAGGAAAGGATAAAGGATACATAGGGGATGTGAGTAAAGTCATTTTTATTCAGAAAATGGTGATGATTTGAACTCCCTGCTGATGAGGATGATGGAAACTGAGCGAACTTGAGCTTTCAAAAGGAAACTGCATTTAACAGAGAATTATTTACAAGACTATGCAGAAAGATTGAGGACATGTGATGAAGAAGAGAGCTGCCATGGATTAAGTGGCAGCTCTTCTACGCCACAATGATGCTGTGACCATGTAACCTATTCCACTTGTGATTTGCTACTTGAGATGCGACACCAGAATAAGGTTGTGGGCACAAATAGTATTAAATAGAACCTTGAATGGTAACATTAAGAAAGTAATTGAGAATGCACATGTTTGATTCTTGTTGCTAGTTTGCATAAATTCTATTGCTACCATGTGGCTCTTGAAGAAATGTATTTGTTTCTGCTGCACAATCCAGCCGACATACTTGAACATGAAGTCAGTAAAAAGCTACTTACAACTTGTATGAAGGGCAAAATGTCAACAGAACTCTCCACTGTGATGTACAGAAGCCATGATACTAGCCAACAGTCTACAGCAAATTTGAGTCCAGTATCGAACAAGAAAGCATAAATGCCACATTGCTTTTCTCAATTTTTATTATTGCAATGTTTCACCTTACCATGACTAAACTTCCTGTGAGATTGGACCTAATCTTCAGAATGAATCTCTGTTGACTACCCTCCAGAACCAAGGTCACCGGAACCTCAGTAGTGAATTGCAGTCAGCTCTTGTGTCTGCAAGCAGTCAGAGGCTGAATTTCAAGACATTCCCAACTCACTCACTGCAGTATATGGAGAATGGATTCCTGGCAGATACATCGGAAATATGCAGGGGGATGTGGATTTAATGCAGGCAAATGGGATTAGTGTGGATATGCTTCATGGTTGGTGTGGACAAGGTGGGCCAAAAGGCCCAGTTTTTGCACTGTACATTTCTGTGCTTCTAAAAAATGCAACAGCCCCACTTTTTTTCCATTTTTGAGATATCATTAATTTGTACAGCTACTTTGGACATAGATTAGCCCAGACAATGATGTTAAAGTTCTTTTTCTCTTTCGATTTATTGCACATATTGTCAAAATGTACCTTTTGTACCTAATGAAGTACCCATTGAGTTTATATTCATGATTTCTGCTGCTGTAGCCCATCAGCTTCGAGGTTCAAAGTGTTGTGCATTCAGAGATGCTCTTCTGCACACCACAGCTGTAACACAACTGTTACTGTACCACAGTTGTACCTGATAGCAGTGAAAAGATGATGAGAGGTATTGATCGTGTGGATAGTCAGAGGCTTTTCCCCAGGGCTGAAATGGCTAGCATGAGAGGGCACAGTTTTAAGGTGCTTGGAAGAACGTACAGAGGAGCTGTCAGGGTAATTTTTTTATGCAGAGAGTGGTGAGTGTGTGGAATGGGCTGCTGGCAATGGTGGTGGAGGCAGATATGATGGGGTCTTTTAAGAGACTCCTGGACAGGTACATGGAGCTTAGAAAAAAATAGAGGGCTATGGGTAATCCTAGGTAATTTCTAAGGTAGTGACATGTTCGGCACAGCTTTGTGGACCAAAGGGCCTGTATTGTGCTGTAGGTTTTCTATGTTTCTATATGGTTATTTGAGTTACTCTCACCTTCGTGTCAGCATGAACCAGCCTGGCCATTCTTCTCTGACCTCTCTCATTAACAGGATATTTTCACCTACAGAACTGCTGCCCACTGGATTTTTTTTTGTTTCCATTGTGTGTGAAAATCCAGGAGATCTGCAGTTTCTGAGATACTCAAACCACATTAACAATCATTCCACAGTCAAAGTCTTAGTTCACATTTCTTCCCCATTCTGATGTTTGGTCTGAACAACAAGCGAACCTCTTGACCATGTCTCCATGCTTTTATGCATTAAGTTGCTGCCACATGATTGGCTGATCAGGTATTTGCATTAATGTGCAAGTGCACCTAATAAAGTGGCCAATGAGTGTCTGTTTATACATGTACCAATGTCATGTACTTGCAGAAACTAGTAATTGGGAGAGATACAAATTCTTATGCAATCAACACACACAAACAAGAATAAAAAATCTGTGATTTATATTTGTAATTAGTTTAGATCCCTCCATCTTCCTCACATTCATGTGCCTATCTAAACATCTCTTAAAATCCTCTAATGTATTTGCCTCTGCCACAATTCCAAACAGCACATCCAGGCATCCACCCCTCTCTGAGTAAAAAACTTACCTTTCACATCCCCTTTGAACCTACCCCCTCTCACCTTCAATGCATGCCCTCTGGTATCGGGCATTTTTACTCTGGGGGTATAGATACTCCCTGTCCACTCTATCTATGCTTCTTATAGTCTTATAAACCTCTTTCAAATCTCCCCTCAGCCTCCACTGCTCCAAAGAAAACAAGCCAAGTTTATCCAGCCTCTCATGATAGCACATGCCCTCTAAACCAGGCAGCATCCCGGAAAACCTCTTCTGCACCCTCTCCAAAGCCTCAACATCCTTCCTGTAGTAGGGCAACCAGAACTGTATGCAAAACTCCAGATGTGTCCTAACCAGAGTTTTATAAAGTTGCAACATAACCTCTTTTGAACTCAATGCCTCAAATAATAAAAAGCAAGCATTCTTAACCATGTTATCGACCTGTGTCACCAGTATCAAGGAGCTATGAACTTGGATCCCAAGATCTCTCTGCTCAGCAGCACTGTTAATGATCTTGCCCTTAACGGTGTACTGTTGCATTTGCCCTGCCAAGGTGCAGTATCTCACATTTATTACCATCTGCCATTTATCTGCCCTCATCTACAACTGATCTATATCGCCGCTGTATTCTTTGCTAGTCGTCTACACTATCCACAACTCCATCAACGTTGGTATCACCTGCCAACTTACTAACCCACTCATCTACATTTTCATCCAGGTTATTTATATTCCATTTGGAAGATCCAAGTATATCACTCTAGTATCTCCTGCCAATGTTGTTCGTTGACAGCCTTGGAAGTCTCTGGCCCCTGATGCACAATGTTTGCAGCAGATGTGACCCAGGAGACTCACGGAACGTGACAGCATGCTCACTGCTGTCAAGAATTGTTAATGCAGACAAGCACAAATAAGCAACACCCTTGAGTAGATGGTGCTTGCCTGCCTTCGTGAGTTGCTTAATGAGGTCTCAGCTGCAAGAAATTCAGCAAGAGTTTTCAAAAATTACTGGCTGTTTCAGAAAGACCAACTGAATATATTTTACCAATATCTAACAGGATTACCAATTCAATAGAGCTGTGCTATTTCTTGGAGCTATTATAAAGAGTAATTGTGAGGTACTCTGTGATAGTTTAAAGTTTTAATATACAGTGCAGACAAATTCCTGTTTTTAAAATTAAAGCCAAGGTTTATATTGGTGCTGGAAGGCTCCTGAGCTCAGCTATCCAAATAGGCCAGGAACTGTATCAACATGAGCAATTTGAAGAGCACAATCAAGAACCAAGTGTGGTTTAAATGTCAGCTTCACACAGGAAAAGGTTATTCTGTACTTGACACTTCCCCAAATGCTTGGGCAAGTGCACAAGATATTTTAAAATAGCAGATAAAGATGCTAAGCAAGATGTTTGCTGTATACAAGTTTAATATATAAGGCTGACCCACTGCAGTTTTCAGTCATGCTGAAATGGATTCGCCCTGGGGGACAGATAACTGCAAAATGGTCACCAATACAGGTCAAGACTACAGACCAAGATAGTTGTAAAGAACTTTGTGCTTTTCATATGAATATACCTGAATATACCAATTTCCTACCCTTACAAATAATATTGAATCAAATGGACTTCACAATCAGACCCCAGCATTCATGTCAATATTGGGTTTCAAATCCAGATTAATTTAATTAAGTGAATTTACTCCCCAGCTACTGGATCATTAATCCAGGACTGTATAAGGTTACATCTGGTTTGCAACTGCAACTATATTTAAAGTATCAAAATTTAGCTCTGCTGCTGCATCATTTACACTGCCTGATATGTAAATGAACCAAGCGAAAAAACACAACAGCGAGGGGGTGAAGTGTGCACTATTCACTGGGTTACTCAACAGAGGGCTGTAACGGGGGGAAACCTCTGGGAAGAAAGCAGAAGTTCATCATCTGATATTCTTGTGAGTGAGATTTGCTGCAAAATGGTGCAGGTGAGAAAAAAGAGATGAGGAACATAAAGAACAACTGTTACTAGTGTTGAGTTCATTAAATCCCACCTCTTGTATCTCAGAAGAAGCTGGACAGGTTTTATTTAGCACTCTGCTTGACATCAAGGCAGCATTTGGTCAAATGTAGCATCATTTGGAATCAGGAAAATGCTTCAATGATGGGAGTCATACCTTGCACAAGGAAAAGTAGTTGTCACACACAAAATGCTGGAGGAAGACAGCAAGTTAGGCAACATCAATGGAGGGAAATAAACAGTCGATGTTTTGGGCTGAGGACCTTCATCGAGTAACTATAGGAAACAGAGACCAGAGCACTGCAAAGTTTGTGAGCAAGAAAAGGAGTGCACAGCCAAAAACACAATGGCTGATCAAAAAGGTAATTTCACACCTACCTCCTCGCCCTTTACTCATTGAGAAGTGTGTGACTTCTGGCTACTTCCCAAACAAAATGGGAATGGGTTTCACCTGGTATCAGTCAGCACTCGCAATACATGATAATGTGCAAAAATGAGTTGAGATATTCAACTGCACAATGTTTACTTGTCGAGAAAAAGAAACCCCAAATACAATGACACAGACCCATAGGGAGCAAAGAATTAAAGGATGAGAACATCTGCACTATTTTATCCTGTTTCCAGCATCTTGAGGAATCACAGATTAAACTTAAAAACATGAGATTAAAAGTAAAACTCTCAGAAAAGAACACAGGAGAAATTTCCTTAAACAAATACATTAGGATATGAGCTTTGCTTTCATAATTCGTGACTTTGGCAGAAACTATAGCAAGGAAATTCCTTGAATCAGCATGCTCTCCAATGGAATTATTTTTTCTCAAAACATAGTGTAACGTTTCTTTAAAACTATATGCACGCCTTATACCAGACTTCTGGTAAAAATAAAATAATCAGAATCAGAATTATTTTCTAAGGAATCGGATGGCAAGTCAGCATCCAGAATAAAGTGAGAAAGAAGGATAAATAATGGGGATTAGAGAGCAAATGACATTCAAAATCTTTGCTCACACAGTCAGACAATGCTGAAATAGGTTGTTTAAATATTGTGAGTCACTACTTGTGTTTAAATTGCTTAGAAAATGAAGTAAAATATCCCTTGTCTTCTATATATATATATAAAAAGGAAAGGTACATCACATCCGGAGTTCCTCTGATTAGCGGACGATTTCCCTCCACGCCTCTCTGACGTAGTGGTGAACCACGTACGAGGCAAGTTACTGCCGTTGCCTTCTGCCAGGTGAGTTTCCAAAGAGATCACCAGCTCGTAAACCAGCACGGATGGAAAGTGTGCAAGGGAGTCGGCTGGATTCGAACTCGGGACCTTTCGTCCCGAAGTCCAACGCTGATGCCACTACACCACCAGTCGGGTCCTTCTATATATAATCTGAGGAAAATTAACACTAAATCACACAGGAACACATGAGCAAAAATTGCAAAGGGCTTCTTAAAACAGGAGCAGTGGATGAAGAGGTCTTGGACAACTTGAGACATGACCACAGATGGGTCAAGGCAATTGGAGATACAGAGACAGCCATTATGGAATGCAGGAATCTCACAGGGTTACAGATTGGAAAAGGTGAGAGAGAGTGATGAACACTAGAATCGGAAATTTGAGTTTGTTCAGAATGTGAGTCCATAAGTATCAGTGAATGCATGACTGATGGTGAATAGTAGGATATTTGTAGTAGAGGTTTGAATGAAGCCTACAGAAGAAGTCCTAAAGGGAGATGTTCATTTGTTGTAAAGTGCATTTGTTATCAAAGAATGTATAAATTATACAACTTTGAGATTTGTTTGTTTGCAGGCAGCAAGAAAACAAAAACACCTGAAAGAACCCAATGAAAAAAACTCAGCGAGATAGGTAAAATCTGAAAAGCAGGACCTCCAGGGTAGCCCTCTTTGGGTTGCTGCCTGTGCCACACGCCAATTAGGGTAAGAGTAGGATGATTTGGCAGATGGAGGCATAGCTGAGGAACTGGTGCAGGGGTGAGGGTTTCAGATTTCTGGATCATTGGAATCTCTGCTGGGGAAGGCATAACCCTTATAAAAGGGATTAATTATACCTGAACCTGAGGGGGACCAACATCCTTCTGGGCAGGTTTGCTGGAGCTGTGGGGAGGGTTTAAACTGATTTAGCTGGGGGATGGGACTCAGAGTGATAGGGCTGTTGGTTTACAAGTAGAGGCAGTGTGCAGTGACACTATCAGAAAGGATAGGCAGATGATAGGGCAAAATCGCAGCGGGATGAGTTGCAGGGTAAAACGGGGACAAAATCGAAAAGGGTGATGAATACAGGATTGAAGGTTTTATACTCGAATGCACGCAGTAATAAGGTAGATGATCTTATACTGCAGTTAGAGATTAGCAGGTATGAGATTATGGGCATCACTGAGCCATGGCTGAGAGATGATTATAGTTGGGAACTAAACATCCAAGGACACACATTGTATCGAAAGGACAAGCAGGTAGGCAGAGGGGATGGTGTGGCTCTGTTGATTAAAAATTAACTCAAATCTTTAGAAAGAGGTAGATTCCTTGTGGGTAGAGTTAAGAAACTGCAAGGGTAAAAAGACCCAGATGGGTGTTATGTACAGGTGTCCAAACTGTAGCTAAGGTACAAAGGGAGATAAAAAATATGTCAAAAAGGCAATGTTATGATGGTCATGGGGATTTCAATAGTCATAGTCATAGTCATAGTCATAGTGATCCTTTATTGATCCCGGGGGAAATTGGTTTTCGTTACAGTTGCACCATAAATAATTAAATAGTAATAAAACCATAAATAGTTAAATAGTAATATGTAAATTATGCCAGGAAATAAGTCCAGGACCAGCCTATTGGCTCAGGGTGTCTGGCCCTCCAAGGGAGGATTTGTAAACTTTGATGGCCACAGGCAGGAATGACTTCCTATGATGCTCTGTGTTGCATCTCGGTGGAATGAGTCTCTGGCTGAATGTACTCCTGTGTCCACCCAGTACATTATGTAGTGGATGGGAGACATTGTCCAAGATGGCATGCAACTTGGACAGCATCCTCTTTTCAGACACCACCGTCAGAGAGTCCAGTTCCATCCCCACAATATCACTGGCCTTACGAATGAGTTTGTTGATTCTGTTGGTGTCTGCTACCCTCAGCCTGCTGCCCCAGCACACAACAGCAAACATGATAGCACTGGCCACCACAGACTCATAGAACATCCTCAGCATCATCCGGCAGATGTTAAAGGACCTCAGTCCCCTCAGGAAATAGAGACGGCTCTGACCCTTCTTGTAGACAGCCTCAGTGTTCTTTGACCAGTCCAGTTTATTGTCAATTCGTATCCCCAGGTATTTGTAATCCTCCACCATGTCCACACTGACCCCCTGGATGGAAACAGGGGTCGCCGGTACCTTAGCTCTCCTCAGGTCTATCACCAGCTCCTTAGTCTTTTTCACATTAAACTGCAGATAATTCTGCTCACACCACGTGACAAAGGTGACAATATGCAGGTAGATTAGGAAAATCAGGTTGCTGCTGGATCGCAAGAGAGAATTTGTAGAATGCCAACAAGATGACTTTTCAGGGCAGCTTGTGGTTGAGCCCATTAAAATCCTATGGCTTTACAGGAAAGATACTGGCATGAATAGAGGAATGGCTGACAGGCAGGAGGCAGTGAGAGGGAATAAAGGGGGCACTTTCTGGTTGGCTGCCATTGACTAGTGGTGTTCCTCAGGGGTCAGTATTGGGACCTCTACTTTTCACAATGTTTGTTAAGAATAGGTAGTGCTGAGGAAGCAATGTGATTGCAGCAGAACTTACATAATTTCAAAGAATGGGCAAAAAAGTGGCAGATGGAATACAGTGTTGGGAAATGTATGATAATGCATTTTTGTAAAAGGAACAATAGACTATTATCTAAATGGGGAGAAGATCCTCGTGCAAGACTCCCAGAAGGTTAACTCACAGGTTGAGTCTATGGTAAAGAAGGCAAATGCAATGTTGGCATTTATTTCAAGGAGAATAAAATATAAAAGCAAGGAGATAATGCTGAGCCTTCATAAGACACTTGACAGGCTGCACTTGGGGTATTGTCAACAGTTTTGGGCCCCATATCTCAGAAAGGATGTGTTGTCATTGGAGAGAGTCCAGAGGAGGTTCACAAGGATGATTCCGGGAATGAAGGGGTTAACATATGAGGAGTGTTTGGCAGCTTTGGGTCTGTATTCACTGGAGTTTAGAAGAAGTGTGAGGATCTCATTGAAAGCTGCTGTGGGCAGTTGCACAGAATGTGTTCAATGTTCTGCACCCTTTCGCCACACTCACAGGATTCGCTGGTCTTTAAACCCCACTTCACCATATTGTCTCCCGTCCTACAAACTCCTGCTCTCGCTCTATCAAGCAGTGCCCCGTCTGGCAACATTTCTGTGGGGTCTTGCACTGTATTGTTTGGTGGGGTTCTGGCTTCTGTTTGTTGCCAGAGGTCAATCCTGTATGTTTGGGGGGATGTTCCGTGCAGTAGTTCCTCCACTGTAGCAGTTTTTCCTCGATTTTAGGTGGTTGGAAACTGGCACATGATGGTGTAGTGGGTGCTATGGATCCGAGTTCTGTTTACCTTTTTCAATTTTTGTTGTAGTGTGTCTTTGGATCTCTGGGGGAACAATGCCTGCAAGTCTGTAAATGATATTAGTGGGTGTGGGGTGCAGTGTGCCCGTGATTATTCGGCAGGCTTCGTTAAGCAACGGGTCTGTTTTCTTCACATGGGCTGATCTGCCCCACACAGGTGCACGGTATTCTGCAGGTGCATAGCAGAGTGCTAGGAGGCAGTGATGACAATGATAGAATTCACCCTACATTTTGAGAAGGAGAAGCTAAAATTCCATGTATCAGTATTACAATGGAGTAATACTGATCCATCCAATTTTAGTTTCTCCCTCGTGTAGCAACAGAAATGCATCAGTAAGATGTATCAGTTTTACAGTGAAGTAAAGCAATTTCCTGTGGCATGAGGAAGGAGCTGGCCAAGGTTGATTTAGAAGGCGACACTAGCAGGGATGACAGCAGAGTGAGCAATGGCTGGAGTTTCTGGGAACATTCTGGAAGGTGCAGGATAGATACATCCCAAAGAAGAAGTATTCTAAAGGCAGCATGACGCAACTGTGGCTGGCAAACAAAGTCGAACCGAACATAGAAGAAAAAAGGAGCAAAAATTAGTGGGAGGTTAGAGATTAGGAAACTTTCAACAAATAGAACACAACTCAAAAGCCATAAGGTGGAAAAAGATGAAATATGAAGGTAAGCAAACCAACAATATTAAAGAGCGTAGCAAAAATTTATTCAGATATATAAAGAGTAAAGGAGAGGCAAGAGTAGCTATTGGACCACTGGAAAATGATGCTGGAGAGGTGGTAATGGGGGACAAGGAAACGGCGAACAAACTGAATAAGTATTTTGCATCAGTCTTCACTGGGGAAGACACTAGCAGTATGCCAGAAGTTCAAGAGTTGCAGGGGCAGAAGTGAGTGCAGTTGCTATTACTATGGAGAAGGTGCTTGGGGAATTGAAAAGTCTGAAGGTAGATAAGTCACTGGTGGACTACACCCCAGTGTTCTGAAAGAGGTGGCTGAGGAGACTATGGAGGCATTACTAATGATCTTTCAGGAATCATTTGATTCGGGCATGGGTCTGAAGGACTGGAAAATTGCAAATGTCACTCCAATCTTCAAGAAGGGAGGAAGGCAGAAGAAAGGATATTATAGGCCAGTTAGTCTGCAAGATAACTGTGGTTGGGAAGATGTTAGAATCGATTATTGAGGATGTGGTTTCGAGGTACTTCAAGTCACATGTAATATAGGCCAAAGTCAGCATGGTTTCCTTTAGAGAAACTATTGCCTGACAAACCTGTTAGAATTTTTTGAGGAAATAACAAGCAGCATAGGCAAGGAGAATCAGAAGATGATATGTACTTTGATTTTCTGAAGGCTTTTGACAAACTGCACATGAGGCTGCTTAACAAGATAAGAGCCCAGGGTCTTACAGGAAAGATACTAGCATGGATTGAGCATTTGCTGATTAGCAGGAGGCAAAAGCAAAGATTGGGAATAAAGGGAGTCTTTACCGATTGGCTGCCCGCGGGAGTAGTTATTAGGACTGCTTCTTTTTACGTGGTATGTCAATGATTTGGATGATGGAATCGATGGCATTGTGGCAAAGTTTGCGATGATACGAAGATAGGTGGAGGTGCAGGTAGTGTTGAGGAAGCAGGGAGGCTACAGAAGGATTTAGACAGATTAGGAGAATGGACAAAGAAGTGGCAGATAGAATATAGTATTGGGAAGTGTATGGTCATGTACTTTGGTAGAAGGAATAAAGGTGCAGACTATTTTCTAAAGAGGAAGAAAATTGACAAATCTATGATGCAAGGGACTTGGCAGTCCATATGCAGGATTCCCTGAAAGTTAACTTGCAGGTTGACACAGTAGTGAGGAAGACAAATGCAATGATGGCATTCATTTCAAGAGGACTAGAATATAAAAGCAAAGATTGTAATGCTGAGGCTTTATCAGACGCTAGTGAGGCCTCACTTGGAATATTCTGATCAGTTTTGGGCCTCTTATTTAAGAAAGTATGTGCTTATATTGGAGAGGGTTCAAAAGAAGGTCATGGGAATAATTCTGGGAATGAAAGACCTATCATATGAGGAATGATTGATGGCCTTTACACGCTGGGATTTAGAGGAATGAGGGGTGACCTCATTGAAACCTATCAAATGGTGAAAGACTTTGATAGAGTGAATGTGGACAGGATGTTTCCTATGGTGGGGAAGTCTAAAACCAGAGGACACATCCTCAGAATCAGGATCATCCATTTAGAACAGAGATGAGGAGGAATTTCTTTAGCTAGAGGGTGGTGAATCTGTGGAATTCATTGCCACAGGTGGCTGTGGAGGCTAGCTCATTGGGTGTATTTTAGGCAGAATCTGATAGGTTCTTGATTATTCAGGGTGTGAAAGGTTACAGGTAGAAGTCAGGAGAATGGGGTTGAGAGGGAAATGGATCAGACGTGATGAAAGGACAGAGAAGACTCGATGGGCCGAATGGCCTAATTCTGCTCCTACATCCTATGTTCTTTTGCATTTGGGGACCAATACAGATCCTCACTGGACCCAACCTTGTTAGTTGGGTTTGTGCAGTTGGGTTATCAAAAACATTATAATTTTAATTTCTATCAGGTTTATACTAAATGAGGGTGCATTGTTGAGTGAAATATGTGTAAGATAGAATGGCATTAGAACAGTCCTGGAGGTCACACTCATGTGAAGATAGCAGTAGTTCACAGCAAAAGATAGACTGAGACAACAATGGAGGTGATCGATATGTAGCAAGTGGTGGAAGCCTGTTGGATTGTAATCTCCGTTTCTGATCATGGATGTTACCGTCAGTCTCCAGACAACCTATTGTTTGCTTTCTTGCCTTCAGTATCTAGAAATTCACTATTCTTTTTCTAAATTCAGCTAATCACGCCTTCAGATAAATTTAAGACAATCTGGTGTCTCTCATGATTGCTACAATTGTCATTAAGAATGATTTCCTTTCTCTTTGCTGCTTTCAAAATGGTAGAACCATCACTCATGAGTACACTGATGAAAAGTGTAATCATTAGTGCAATCAGATGTTATTTACTCCCCAATAATATACTCAATGAAACTGAGTTTGAATTTCACTGAACTACTCAGTTCCAGGCTCCTTTCTGCTTAGGAACAAAGGGCTGGGAGGGAGGTGAGGTGTTTTGCTGTTGCTTCTTTGGTGCTGTTATTCGGTTGTTGTGCGAACACGATGGGCACGCTGTGCTGATGCCAGAATGTGTGGCAACACTTGCAGACTGCCACCAGCACATCCTCAAGTTGTGTTGGTTTGTTAACACAAATGGCAAATTTCACATTGTGTTTCGACGTATATGTGATAAATAAATGAATCTGAATCTGAATCTTTCAGGCGGTATCCAGTATCCAGCATTTGATCCATCTTATACTGTAAGTTCTTCAGTATGAAGCTAAATTACCAGAAGAAAATAGTGCCTTAAGGAAGGAAAAGTATATCGTCAACTCAGTAATATTCAACTGTGTTATTTCAAAGCAGACAGAAAATGGACAATAGCATTTGCAAAGGGAAACCTGCAGATGCTGGAAATCTGTATTTAAAGCTGATAATACTCAAAATGCTTAGCAGGTCAAGGTGGAACTATGGAGAGAGAGAGAATTGTTTTGGGTTAATGTCCTTTCATCAGAACTGAGAAAATTTGGAGATAAACCAAGTTCAAAGTTACAGAGAAGTGTGGAGAGGCAGAATGAATAAGAGGGAAGTACTATGAACGGGTGGAGACTGGGAGAGATCAAATGATTCAAGCAGTGGAGGTGACAGGTCAAAGAGGCCTGAGCTAATAACATCTTAGAAAGAGTGCTCTTGCTGTGCCAGATCCAGCTGCTATTAAAATTGTGTCAGCACTTGAATCAACATGTTCACATTGTAGGGAAAGCGTTGCCAACACATGAACAACAATAACTGGAGTTTCAGGGGACAATTCTGAAAGCATAGGATATATGCATCCCAAAGATGAAGAAATATTCTAAATGAAGGATAAAGCAACCATGGCTGACAAGGGAAGTCAAAGATGGCATGAAAGCAAAGGAAAGGGAATACAATACAGCAAAAGTTTGTGGGAAGTTAAAGGATTGGGAAGCTTTTAAAAACAACTGAAGACAACTAAAAAAAGCCATAACAGAGTAAAGATGAAATATGAAGAGAAGTTATCTAATAATATAAAAGTGGATACCAGAAGTTTTTTAAAAATATATAAAGAGTAAAAGAAAGGTAAGAATGGATATCAGACCACTGGAAAATGAACTGGAGAGGTAGCAACTGGGGACAAAGAAATGTCGTACGAACTTAATAAGTATTTTGTGTCAGTCTTCACTATGGAAGGCACTAGAAGTCTGCCAAATTTTAGAGGGAGTTAGTGATTGGAAGTGAGTGTAGTTGTTATTATTAAAGAGAAGGTGCTTAGAAAGATGAAAGGTCTCAAGTTAGATAAGTCACCTGGACCAGATGAAGTAGACCCCAAGGTTCTGAAAGAGGTAGCTGAAGAGATTGTGGAGGCATTAGCATTGATCTTTCAAGAATCGCTAGATTGTGGAATGGTTACGGAGGACTGGAGAATTGCAAATGTCACTCCATTGTTTAGGAAGGGAGGGAGGCAGAAGAAAAGAAAGTATAGCCAGATAGCCTAACTTCAGTGGTTCAGAAGATGTTGGAGTCCATTACTAAGAATGAGGTTTTGGGCTACTTAGAGGCACATGATAAAACAAGCCAAAATCACCATGGTTTCCTCAAAGGGAAACCTTGCCTGACAAATCTGCTGGAATTCTTTGAGGAAATAACAGGCAAGGTAGACAAAGGAGAGTCAGTGGATGTTGTTTACTGGGACTTTCAGAAGGCTTTTGACAAGGTGCCACACATGAGGCTGCTTAACAAGATAAGAGCCCCTGGTATTACAGGAAAGATACCGGCATGGATAGAGCATTAGCTGAATGGCAGGAGGTAAAAGCAAAGAGTGGGAATAAAGGGAGCCTTTTCTGATTGGCTGCCAATGACAAGTGATGTTCCATAGGGGTAGTTGTTGGGACTGCTTCTTTTTATGTTGTATGCCAATGATTTGGATGCCAGAATTGATGGCTTGGTAGCAAAGTTTGTAATGATACGAAGATAGACAGTGCTGCAGACAGTGTTGAGGAAGCAGGGAGGCTGCAGAAGGACGTAGACAAGATTGGGAGAATGGGCAAAGAAGTGACAGATGGAATATAGTGTAAGAAAGTGTATGGTCATGCACTTTGGTAGAAGGAATAAAGGTGTAGACTATTTTCTAAAATGGAAGAAAATTGAAAAATCAGAGATGCAAAGGGACTTGGGAGTCCTTCTGCAGGATTCCTCTAAAGGTCAGTGGTATGGAAGGCAAATGCAATGTTAGTATTCATTTGGAGAACATAAAAGCAAGGATGCAATGCTGAGGCCTTACAAGGCATTGGCCTGACCACATTTGGAGTATGTGAGCAGTTTTGTGCTGGCAATGGAGAGGGTCCAGAGGAGGTTTAAGAGAATGATTCCAGGAATGAAAGGGTTAACTTATGAGGAGTGTTTGATGGCTCTGGGCCTGTAGTCCCTAGAGTTTAGAAGGAGGGGGAAATTTCCTTGAAACCTATGAAATATTGAAAGGTCTGGATAGAGTGGGTATAGGAAGAAGAGGAGAAATTTCTTTACCCAGAGGGTGGTGAAACTGTCGAATTCATTACCACTGTCAGTGTGGAGGCCGCTATGTTTTGTAACTCTAAAACATAAAACCAATTGCAAGAAGATGATGGGAGCCCAGGAGAATGGGTTTTGTTTTTACTTGAAGCAAGGCATGCAGGTATGACCAACAAAATAAAGTAACAAAGCCCATTATATACATATTAGTCTATATCGTTCACATAATTGTTAGAGTTCATTGCTGTATAATCAATCCAGATTGCTTCACTCTGTTTACTCACAATACTGAAACAGTTTTGCGCTGAAGAAACCTGTCCCAGGAAACAATTATTCATGCAACATCCAAAAAAAAAGTTGAACTTTCTTCAACATCATGCTAACTAACTAACTAAAAGTTATCTACATATTTTCCATGAGACAATTGACTGCATGGGGTTTTCGCAACATCAGTATCTGTCCTTTCAAATGGGTTCTGTGAACATTTCACTGTGTTCTTCTCCAATATTTGTTGACAGTTTCTATTCTCCTTCTTCGATCCTGTGCTCTCCCAAAAAAAAATGTTTCCCCCATTCTTTTCCTGCGCTCTCTCGGAATAAAATGTTAACAAGACAAATCCTATTGGCTAATTCAACAAGCCTAACTTAGTCATTGAATTTTTATTTTAAGCAGCAAAAATTAAATACTCAATTGTATAATGTAATTAAATGGACATTTATTGCACTTAGAGAAAATCTGCAGAAAATACCCAACAGCATAACTGCATTAATAAAGTAACGTGTGATCTGAAACCAGGGTATTACGATTAATTGCCTTTCACTACTGGTGGAAGCTATTTTGCTTGTCTATGATTAGTTTTCACATTGTGGATCTTAAGACTCCCCTGTCCTGTGTCACTCTCAGCATTATCATATTTTTCGTCAACAGCATGTAGCGTGCTCTTTTTGAAACTGCAACTTGACTTTTAATCCATATCTCTTCCCTTTTTTTTCTTTGTAAGTATGTGTCCAACTTTATTGCATTTTCTGCAAGTTTCACCTTTAAACTTGCAATGGTCTGGTCTGGTCAAGTCAAGTCAAGTCATGTTTATTGTCATTTGGCATATAATGCATATGGAAATGAGACATTTCTTTGAAACAGGGTGTAAAGCACAGAAGTGCACATAACACACATAACTCACGATAACTTATGAAGGTAAGAATAAAATCAACAGATGAATCGATCACTTCCCTTAAACGCAGGACTCTGCAGAGAGTGGTGTGGATAGCCCAGCGCATCTGTAGATGTGAACTTCCCACTATTCAGGACATTTATAAAGATAGATGTGTAAGAAGGGCCTGATGGATCATTGGGGAGCCGAGTCACCACAACCACAAACTCTTCCAGCTGCTACCATCCGGGAAACTTTACCGCAGCATAAAAGCCAGGACCAACACGCTTCGGGACAGCTTCTTCCACCAGGCCATCAGACTGCTTAACTCATGCTGACAAAACTGTATTTCTATGTTATATTGACTATCCTGTTGTACATACTATTTATTATAAATTACCATAAATTTCACATTGTACATTTAGGTGGAGACATAACATAAAGATTTTTACTCCTCATGTATATGAAGGATGTAAGTAATAAAGTCAATTCAATTCACTTCATAAATACCAAACTAAAGTACATAAATTAAATATTGTAAGTTACGGAACAGGTTAACCAGTGACAGTTCAAATGTGATGGGGCAGGGTGTTTTTATGCATCCGAGTCTCCTGCCTGATGGTAGAAAGTCAAAGAGGATGCTGGATGGATGGCTGGGATCTTTAATAATACTAAGGGCCCCGTGTAGGCAATGCCCCTGATAAATGTCCCCGATAGATGGTAGGGAGACCCCTATGATTCTCTAAGCTGTTTTCACTGTAGGGACTTCAAAGTGTACGTGAGCCCCTGCCACAGTGGTACCACAATTTGTTCACCCAGCTCGGTTTCTATTAAGATGTTCCAGTTTTATTCATGCTCACTTTCATTCAACTGCATCTCTGTCTGCTGTTTCCATTGATGCAGCTAATTCAACTGCTCTTTTAAATCTAAATTGTGCTTCAGTTAGGAGCTGATTTTGAATGTTCTCTTGTAAGATTCCATAAACTAAACATTCTCTCAATGCATCATTTAGCCTATTACTGAACTGAAAATGTTCAGACAGCTTCTTCAATTCAGCCACATACACTGAAATAGACGCCCCTTCCTTTGAATTTCACTAATGATACCTAACACATTCTGCAATCAACAATGCTTTTGGTTTTAAATGTTTCTGTATTACTTTCATGATATCAGCGGAGCTCATTTTGGTTGGTTTCGTGAAGCAGCCAAACTTCCAAGCAAACTGTAATCTTTTCCACTCAATGTTCTCAGCAAAACTGATAGTTGTTTTTCATTGACTATTCCATTTGTTTTAAAATGTATTCCAGTTATCCCTTGTACAATCAAATGCATCTATCTTTCCGAAGTATACAGCCAATTCTGCTTTTTTATGATTATTAATACCTGGTACTCACTGTTTATGAACTCGTAAATACATCCATTTCCTGCCTTTTTTTTTAGCTCCACCATCATCCTTTGCGAAGAAGGTCACTGTGCTTTTTTAAAAACTCAAGCACCTCGCTGCACTTCAGCAGGTAGGTAGGCATCTTGGGTTTATTTTAAAATTTACTCATTGCCACTGTTATATTTTGTAACTCCAAAAGATAAAACTAATTGCAAGAAAAAGATGGGAGCCCAAGAGAACGTTCTTAGTTTCATTTTATTTTAAACAAGGCGCACTTGTATGACGTGGTGGCATGAAGATGTTATGCATTAAATAAACAAAAAAGAATGTTTAATCAGACAATACATTTACAATATTACAGAAATATTAAATACACACCAAAGGTCAAGTCATTGGGTATACTGAAAGCAAAGGTTGATAGGTTCTTGATTAGTTAAGGTGTCAAAGGTTATGAGAAGAAGGCTGGTGAATGGGACAATAAATCAACCATGATGGGATTGCAGAGGAGACTCGATGGGCTGAATGGACTAATTCTGCTCCTATGTCTGATGGTTTTATGGTCTAAAAGCTGAGATGGATCAATTGTTAGTAGCAGAATATTAATGGTGCACAGTGGTGGTCGGCATTGATCTACAGTCTACCTGCTGTAATTTCAAAGATTGAAGGAAGTATGGTATTTATTTGGCTTGTCAAGTTCACTTTTTATGGTTGGTAGCAACTAAGTTTCTGCATGCGTAGCAGAATAATTTGTTTTGATTCATCCATTTATTTTTTATAATGTAGATCTGCAACCAAGGGGCTACCAGGAAGAAACACACAGCAAGGAATGCACTTATCTCATTATCTCTGATTATTTGAATTCATTTTTAAGTAGAATCTGCCTGAAATTACAGTCTGTCCACAATTTCTATTGATTATATAAAATTTAAAAATATATCCAATCCCTTGGTTACATAAAGATCCTGTTAGTGAGAACAGTCTTTAAGTCGGTTTCTCTGTAAGTCAGAAACATCTTGTATTGTGTTACTCCACATACTCATGCTATGATTTTTTAATTTCACCTTTAATTTACTATCCCAGTTTGTTTATTCTGCATTATGTTGTACTATTTATAGCAGTTTGAAAATGCTTTAGAGGTTTATGGGAAGATTTGCGTAAAGTTGATTTTCTATAAATCAAGTCATTTTTAATCCACTGTACTCCACTGTTCAAAAAAGTGGATGTTGTGAAACTTTTTATCCTTTTCAGCATGATTTACGATTTCAGACACATGCAAAATTTGAATGGGAGATGTCCCGAATTAATCAGTGTGAAGAATGTGACCCCCGTTGAATTAAAATGTATTTGAATATGTTAGAAATTTGAATCACATTATAGCCCTGAGAAAAAAATATGATATGTTGACAGGTTCAAATTTGGATAACCTTGTGTCCATGCTGAGTCTGTGCCAAGGATCCCAAGGAAATTGACCATTTTATTTTTTCAGCTATCTTCTTGCTTTCTCTCCTCCCCACTGACATAAAGAACACATTTGAAGATTCTTTTGATCCACAACCCACTGTAACCTCTGACACCTTGTTTTAGATGCATGTCCTGCAATTCCCTCAGCACTGTGTGAGATGGATCTATTAAGTCATCCTCAACTTTGAGCTTTTTTCATTCCTAAATATAATTCTGCCTGCTGATCACTGGTCTAATTCCTGTCTGGTCTGACTGAGTTTCCTGAAAAATAAACAATCAATTGACATGCAGGAGCGGCAGAGGCTAAGTGTCTGATGTTTTCCACACTCCCCTTACCGTGGCATTTTGCTCAATCATACCTGTTGTTTCTCAGATTTAAAACAAAACATGCTGCTTGCTCAAGGTGCCTCATTCTCCACAACTTTCCACTGAGGAATGTCCAGTTCCCAGGTGCAAAGAAGTGAAAAAAAGATTTTGTTGAGAGACCTCCACTTGCTCTGTACACAGATCAGTGATATAAAGCACCATTCAAAGTGTTGCTGAATTGGACCTATGCTCAGAACAATTGAGAAATTCCTCCTTATCTTTTAGAACATACAACATAGAATAGTACAGCACAGTATAGGCCCTTCGGCCCACAATGTTGTGCCGACCCTCAAACCCTGCCTCCCATATAAGCCCCCAACTTAAATTCCTCCATATACCTGTCCAGTAGTCTCTTAAACTTCACTAGTGTATCTGCCTCCACCACTGACTCAGGCAGTGCATTCCACGCACCAACCATTCTCTGAGTAAAAGACCTTCCTCTAATATCCCCCTTGAAATTCCCACCCCTTACCTTAAAGCCATGTCCTCTTGTATTGAGCAGTGGTGCCCTGGGGAAGAGGCACTGGCTATCCACTCTATCTATTCCTCTTATTATCTTGTACATCTCTTTCATGTCTCCTGTCATCCTCCTTCTCTCCAAAGAGTAAAACCCTAGCTCCCTTAATCTCTGATCATAATGCATACTCTCTAAACCAGGCAGCATCCTGGTAAATCTCCTCTGTACCCTTTCCAATGCTTCCACATCCTTCCTATAGTAAGGCGACCAGAACTGGACACAGTACTCCAAGCGTGGCCTAACCAGAGTTTTATAGAGCTGCATCATTACATTGCGACTCTTAAACTCTATCCCTCGACTTATGAAAGCTAACACCCCATAAGCTTTCTTAACTACCCTATCCACCTGTGAGGCAACTTTCAGGGATCTGTGGACATGTAGCCCCAGATCCCTCTGCTCCTCCACACTACCAAGTATCCTGCCATTTACTTTGTACTCTGCCTTGGAGTTTGTTCTTCCAAAGTGTACCACCTCACACTTCTCCAGGTTGAACTCCATCTGCCACTTTTCAGCCCACTTCTGCATCCTATCAATGTCTCTCTGCAATCTTTGACAATCCTCTACACTATCTACAACACCACCAACCTTTGTGTCATCTGCAAACTTGCCAACTGACCCTTCTACCCCCACATCCAGGTCATTAATAAAAATCACGAAAAGTAGAGGTCCCAGAACAGATCCTTATGGGACACCACTAGTCACAATCCTCCAATCTGAATGTACTCCCTCCACCAGACCCTCTGCCTTCTGCAGGGTCAATTCTGAATCCTCCTGCCAAACTTCCCTGGATCCCATGCCTTCTGACTTTCTGAATAAGCCTACAGTGTGGAACCTTGTCAAATGCCTGACTAAAATCCATATAGATCACATCCACTGCTCTACCCTCATCTATATGGCTAGTCACCTCCTCAAAGAACTCTATCAGGCTTATTAGACACGATCTGCCCTTCACAGAGCCATGCTGACTGTCCCTGATCAGACCATGATTCTCTAAATGCCCATAGATCCTACATCTAAGAATCTTTTCCAACAGCTTTCCCACCACAGACGTAAGGCTCACTAGTCTATAATTACCTGGACTATCCCTACTACCTTTTTTGAACAAAGGAACAACATTTGCCTCCCTCCAATCCTCCGGTACCATTCCCGTGGACAATGAGGACATAAAGATCCTAGCCAGAGGCTCAGCAGTCTCTTCCCTCGCCTCGTGGAGCAACCTGGGGAATATTCCGTCAGGCCCTGGGGACTTATCCGTCCTAATGTATCTTAACAACTCCAACACCTCCTCTCCCTTAATTCAACATGCTTCAGAACACCAACCTCACTCATATTGTCTTCACCATCATCAAGTTCCCTCTCATTGGTGAATACCAAAGAGAAGTATTCATGAGGACCTCGCTCACTTCCACAGCCTCCAGGCACATCTTCCCACCTTTATCTCTAATCGGTCCTACCTTCACTCCTGTCATCCTTTTTTTTTTCACATAATTGAAGAATGCCTTGGGGTTTTCCTTTACCTTACTCGCCAAGGCCTTGTCATGCCCCCTTCTTGCTCTCCTCAGCCCCTTCTTAAGCTCCTTTCTTGCTTCCCTATATTCCTCAATAGACCCATCTAAACCTCATGTATGCTGCTTTCTTCCACCTGACTAGATTTTCCACCTCACTTGTCACCCATGGTTCCTTCACCCTACCATTCTTTATCTTCCTCACCAGGACAAATTTATCCCTAACATCCTGCAAGCGGTGGTCTCTGGCCTTAGAATGGAGATTAGGAGGAATTTCTTTAGTCAGAGAGTGGTGGATCTATGGAATATTGTTGCCTCAGGCATATGTGGAAGCCAAGTCATTGGGTATATTTAAGGCAGATGTTGATACGTTCTTGATTAGTCGGGGCTTAGAGGAATACAGGGAGAAGGCAGGAGATTGGGGCTGAGAGGGAAAATGGATCAGCCATGAGGAAATGGCAGGGCAAACTCGATGGGCCAAATGGCCTAATTCTACTCCTATATCTTATGGTCTTCAACCTTATGTTCAGCAAAATCTCATTAGCAAGAGCAGAAAAGAGACATAAGGAGTAAATACATTTCCTAGACAAAGTTAAAACCCCATTTCTGAAGCAATATGACACCATCTTTCTGTACCCCAGCCAGAACATGATTGCAGCCAGCAGTTATGTATTGAACACAGATGCACAGTGAACTCCACCCAGTCTCCAGGCAGCAGCTAAGGCCCAGAAATGTCTCATTCTATTAATGTGAATTAAAGTGGGATCAGCACAAAGTGAGCAGTAAATTCTCACCAGATGGATGTGAGAAGGGAAAGATGAAGTGTCTACATAGATTGGGAAGAATGAAACAAATCATTTGTAATTTACACAGTCGAAACCAACTTTGTCCCTGCTTGCAACATTTGCAAATTACTGATAAAGATACTTAAAGTAACTTTCCTTTCCTCACTTCTGTGACAGAGTATTTGCATTGAGAATACTGAATTTTTGGATCATAGCTCTAAACCCAATTATCTGACTCCAGTCTCCCAGGTCAGGTCTCTGAATTTCTTACCATTTTATATTGGCTTTCTAACCTTGTTTCTATTGATATTTCCTTTCCCATAAAATTTTGTTCATGTACTTCATCCCTAATTTTCTACATTTCGATTTTCTTAAGTATTCTTGTGAATTTCAGATGCAAGTCCAGCAACACCCACAACCTTAAGCTAAGAGCTCTAATTTCCCTATCATGTCAAAGAATGGCCTTAACAGCACTTACAACTAAGGGTAAAAATCTATCAAGCTTTTATAATTGCTGATGTTTTTCGAGAGAAGCCTCCAACACCTCCTATGTCCTTGAAGTGATTTTGAGAAACTTTCTTTTCATATGATGTCCCATACTCTCTTTCCATCTCTTTCAAAAAATATCATGCTGCAATATCAGCCAGAATTTAACTTGCTCTTTCTGTTCCTTGTCAATCACAGTACACCATATTGTGTTCTGTTTCTTCTCCTTTTGTGTGCTATAATCAAAACGTTGCATAATCTGTCAATGCATCTCATTCTTTTACATGACATCCTATTTGTGTTCAATTTATATTCCAAAGGTGATGGGATGCACAAGTTAGAAATGAGTGGCAGATTCACCCATTCATTTACTTTGCCACATAATTTATTGGAATTTGAAATTGAAGGCAGCAAATATATGCACCAAAATCGAGCATAATCTCATGGAAATTGGACTCTGCTGACTTGACATGAGCAGCACTTGAAGCTGGAAACTTTGACAGGGAGAAATGAGATCTTCTACCACAGATAAAAGCTGGGAATCAGCCCCAGAGTCAGAATAGTCACAAGAACACCGCAAGAGTACATTATTCAGACTCTTAATCCAGCCCACCATCCACCGATCTATAGTGGCCTCAACTCCTCTTCTATTCCAGTTCCCTGTGACACTCTATTCCTCCATCTTTCAAATATTTATCTATCACCTCCTGAAGATGTGGCCTCCAACACCTGGGAGGGAAGAGAATTCCAGAAATTCATCACTCTCTGAGAGAAGAAACTTCAATGCACCCTCAGTTTTAAACTACTGGTCTATTATTTTGAAGCTATGTCTCTTTGTGTTTAACTCTCCCACTTGCAGAACTATCTCAATATCTACCCTGGAAACTCCCTCTATAATCGTACATGCTTGAATAAGATCACTCTTCATTTTTCTAAACTCCAAGGAGTATAGACACAATTTGTCTTGACTTTCTTGATAAGACAATCTTCTCATCCCAGGAATTAAACTTTGAACTGCCTTCAGTACAATTACATCCTTTGTTCAGTGGCCTCACCACCAACTGTACTGCCATAACAAAACTCCTCTATCCTTAAACTCCAACCCCTCTCAAACAAATTCCAACATGCAATTCATTTGCCTTCTTTTCAGACCTGCCTGTCTACTCCTTGCGATTCATTCACATCTTGATCTCTTTCAACATTCAGATAATAATCAATATTTTGATTATTTTACTAAAATGTATGCCTCATAATTCTCCACATAAAAATCCATTTGCAGGGTGTCACCCAATCACTCAATCTATCTGATTCCCATGGCAGAATCACAGAGTCCTCATCACAACATGCCTTTCCACCTATTTTTGTATCTTTGGCAAACTGGAAAACCTTATGTTTTGTTTCTTACTCCCAGTCATTCATTGTAAATACGTGAGGGCCAAGAACTGATCCCTAGGGTACACGGCTAGTTACCTTCAGCCTGAAAAGGATCCATTTAATTCCAACTCACTGTTTTCAATGTGACTGCCAGTTTTCAGTCCATGCTAACTTCTTCCAGTACCTCAGACTCTGAATTTATGCTACAGCCTCTTATGTAGCACCTGGTCAAATATCTTTTGACATCTAAATACACAGCATCAACAGGTTCCCCTCTATCAAGTCACAACTTCGAAGATTTCGAGCAAATTTGTCAAAAGTGATTTATTTTTCACAAAATTATGTTGACTAGGTTTGATTATATTTAGCTTTCTTCAATGATTTGTGACATTCTCTTTTGTTAGTGATACCAGTGCCTTGCCAGCAATAGATGTTAAATTAATTGGGCTGTAATTCCCCGCCTTCTGTCTTCCTCCCTTTTTAAACAGGGGAATCTCATTCACTGTTTTCTAATTTCTTGTTACCTTTTCTTAATTTAGCAAGCTTTTAGAATTTTCAGCAAATGGGTTCAGTATTTCTGAGAGCAGCTCCTTAGTTGTCTGCCATTGGGTCCTGGTAACTTGATCAGCTTTAATGCCAGGAGTTCCTCTGATACTTTACATGTTACATTGCAATTGGATTTTTTAAAAAGTTCCTCTATTATTTGAAATAAGCTCACTTCTGTTAACTCCAAGATATTTGCTTTGACTTCCAGTGATGTAAAACAAACTGATTTAACATATCTGCCATTCCTTGATTCCTGCTATTAATTCACCAGCCTCGTTCTCCAGAGGTCACATACCAACCTTACCTGCCTTCCTGGTTGTTTCATATTGTACATAGAATGTTGACTAGCAGCCAATCCAAACAAGTTTGGAGAGGAGGGAACTTCAATCAGGTCCACTGCTTGAGGATAAAAGGCAGGAGCCAGTCACGGCAACATATTAGAGCTTTGACCAGCAACCAGTCAGTGTTTGGGATTGATTATTAAGAACAAATTAAAGAAAGGTAGGGGCGAGCACAGTGGCCTTTGTCGCAGCGGCCATTGTTAGAGTGGGCCTAGTCAGAGTGGTGATCTTAAGGCTTTAGCTCTTTGAGGCTTCAACAAAGAGAGCCTTCACTCAAAGAAAGCAAAGGAAAGAAAAACTCATGTTTTTCCTTCTGTTCTTCATATCTGCTCAGTAGACATGCCAGGCAGGTTAGTGAAAAGCTCCTCTTGCAGGATGCGGGAAGTGTTCTTGATGACGACAACTGCGAGAAGTGCATCCAGCAGCAGCTTCTAACAAACTATGTTAAGGAGTTGGAGCAGAAAGTGGATGAACTCCAGATCATTTGGGAGGCTGAAGGGGTGATAGATAGAACATATAGAGAGGTAGTTACACCCAAGGTGCGGGACACAGGAAACTGGGTGACAGTCACAAAGGGGAAAAGATTTTAGGAGTCAATACAGAGTACCCCTGTGGCCATTCTCCTGAACAACAGGTATATCACTTGGGATACTGTGAGGGGGGAACGACCTAATAGAGGAAAGTCTCAGTTGTTGGGTCACCGGCTCTGAGTTTGACTCTGTGACTCAGAAGGGAAAGGGGGAGAAGAGGCACGCAGTGGTGATAGTGATTCGTTAGTCAGGGAAATGGACAGGAGGTTCTGTGGGTGAGGATGAGATTCCTGGATGGTATATTGCCTCCCGAGTGCCAGGGATTGGGATATCTCAATTCGAGTCCTCAGCATTCTGAAGTGGAAGTCAGAAATCGTGATCCATGTTGGTACCAATGACATGAATAGGAAGAGTGACCGAGGTTCTGCAAAGCGAGCTCAGGGAGGTAGGTGCTGAGTTAAAGGGAAGGACATCCAGGGTTGTGATCTCAGGATTGCTACTCGTGCCATGTGCTCGTGAGGCTAGAACAAGGAAGATGATACAGTTTAATACGTGGCTAAGGAGTTGGTGTAGGAGGGATGGCGTAAGATTTTTGGATCATTAGGCTCTCTTCCAGGGAAGGTGGGCCCTATACAGAAGGGACAGCTTGCACGTGAACTGGAACAGGACTAATATCCCAGCAGGAAGTAGAGTTAATGCTGAAAGGTGGGGATTGCAGGGTTGCAGGGGGATGGGAACCAAAATGCCAGAACAGTTACTAGGCAGTTTATGGAGGTAGATGTTGGTTATACTTGAGACAAAGTTAGGAATCAAAAGGTTGAGCATGGTGTGGCTAGTGTCCTGAGCTGCCTATATTTCAATGCGAGAAGTATCATAGGAAAGGCAGCTGAAGATGAGATAGCTGGTTTACAAACAGAAGCAATGTGCAGTGAAGAGTGGCTATTGACAGGGCAAAATTGTAGTCAATAGGATGAGTTGCAATGTAAAAGGCAAACAAAACTGTAAAGGGTGAATACAGGACTGATGGTATTATATTTGAATGCTCGCAGTATACGGAATAAGATAGATGAACTTGCAGCACAGTTGCAGATTAGCAGGTATGATATTGTAGGCATCACTGAATCATGGCTGAAAGATTACAGCTGGGAGCTTAATGTCCAAGGATACACATTGTAATGAAAGGACAGGTAGGAAGGCAGAGGGGGCAGCATTGCTCAGTTGGTAAAAAAATAATATCAAACTATTAGAAAGAGGTGACATGGGGTTGGAAGCTGTTGAATTATTGTGGAAAGAGCTAAGAAACTGCAAAGGTAAAAAGACCCTGATGGGAGTTGTATACAAACCCCCAAACAGTAATGAGAATGTGGCCTACAGATTACAATGGGAGAGAGAAAATGCATGCCAAAAGGGCAATGTTACAACAGTCATGGGGGACTTCAATACACAGGTAGATTGGGAAAATCAGGATTCCAGGAGGGGGACTTTCTATGAGATGGCCTTTTAGAGCAGGTCATGGTGTAGCCCAGTAGGCAATCAGCTATTCTGAATTGGATGTTGTGCAATGAATCAGAATATATTGGAGAGCTTAAGGTAAAAGAACCTTTTGGGGAAAGTGATCATAATATGATCGAATTCACCCTGAAATTTGAGAAGGAGAAGCAAAGGTCAGATGCATCAGTTTTACGGTGGAGTAAAGGGAATTACAGAGGCATGTGAGAGGATTTGGCCAGAGTTGATTGGTGAAGAACATTGGCAGGGATGACTGCAGAGCAGCAATGGCTGGAAATTCTGGAAGACACAGGATATATACATCCCAAAGAAGAGGAAGTAGTCTAAAGAAAAGATGACACAACTGTGGCTAACAAGAGAAGCCAAAGCCAACATAAAAAAAGGGGTATATAATAGAGCAAAAATTAGTGGGAAGTTAAAGGATTTGGGAAGCTTTTAAAAACCAACAGAAGGCAACTAAAAAGTCATTAAGAAGGTAAGGGTGGAATAATAGAGTAAGCTAACCAATAATATTGAAGAGGATACCAAAAGTTTCTTCAGATACATAAAGTGTAAAAGAGAGGTGAGAGTGGATATCAGACTGCTGGAAAACAATGCTGGAAAGGTAGGAATGGGGGACAATGAAATAGGGCATGAACTAAATAAGTATTTTGCATCAGTCTTCGTTGTGGAAGACACTAGCAGTGTGCTGGAAGTTCAAGAGTATCAGGGGGAAGAAGAGTGTGCAGTTGTTCTTACTATGGAGAAGGTGCTTGGGAAACTGAAAAGTCTAAGTCCCCCGGTGGATAAGTCACTAGGTCCAGATAGTATACACCCCAGCGTTCTGAAAGGGTTTGCTGAGGAGGTTGTGGAGGCATTAGTAATGATCTTTCAAGAATCACAAGATTCTAGAATAGTTCCAAAGATTGGAAAATTGCAAATGTTACCCCACTTTTCAAAAAGGGAGAGAGGCAGAAGAAAAGAAACAATAGGCCAGTTAGTCTGACCTCAGTAGTTGGGAAGATGTTAGAGTCGATTATTAAAGGTTGTTGTCTCAGGGTACTTGGAGGCACATGATAAAGCAGGCTGATGTCAGCATGGTTTCTTCAAGGGAAAATCTTGCTTGTCAAATCTGTTGGAATTCTTTGAAGAAATAACAAGCAGGATAGACAAAGGAGAATTGGTTGATGTTGATGTGATTTTCTAAAGGCCTTTAACAAGGTGCCACACATGAAGCTGATGAACAAGCTATGAGCCCATGGTATTACAGGAAAGAATCTAGCTTGGATAACGCAATGGCTGATTGGCAGGAGGTAAAGAGTGGGAATAAAGTGAGCCTTTTCTGGCTGACTGCTAGTAACTAGTGGTATTCCACAGGGGTTTGTGTTGGGACCAACTCTTTGTACATTATATGTCAATGATTTGGATGACGGAATTGATGGCTTTGTTGCAAAGTTTGCAGATGATATGAAGATATATGGAGAGGCAGACAGTTTTGAGGAAGTAGAAAGGCTACAAAAGGACTTAAACAGATTAGGAGAATGGGCAAAGAAATTGCAGATGGAATACAGTGTTGGAATGAATAGTCATGCACTTTGGTAGAAGAAGTGAAAGGGATGACTGTTTTCTAAATGGAGAGAAAATACAAAAACTGAGGTGCAAATGAAGGGAATTGCAAGTCCTTGTGCAGGATTCCCTAAACATTAATCTATATGTTGAGTCCATGGTGAGGAAGGCAAATGCTGTGTTAGCATTCATTTGAAGAGGACTAGAATATAAAAGCAAAGATGTAATGTTAAGACTTTATAAAGCACTGGTGAGGCCTCACTTGGAGTATTGTGAGCAGTTTTGGGCTCCTTATCTTGGAAAGGATGTGCTGAAACTGGACAGGGTTCAAAGAAGGTTCACGAAAATGATTGCAGAATTAAATGGCATGTCATATGAAGAGCGTTTGATGGCTCTGGGCCTGTACTCACTAGAATTCAGAAGAATGAGGTGTGACCTCACTGAAATCTATCGAATGGTAAAAGGCCTTGATAGAGTGGATGTGGAGAGGATGTTTCCTGTGGTTGGAGAGTCTAAGAACAGAGGACATAGCCTCAGAATAGAGGGGCATCCTTTTAGAACAGAGATTAGGAGGAATTTCTGTAGCCAGAGAGTGGAAAATCTATGAGATTTTTTGCCAAAGGCAGCTGTGGAGGCCAAATCTTTAAGTCACTATAAGGTAGAGGTTGAAAGATTCTAGATTGGTCAGGCCATGAAGTGATACAGGGAAAAGGCAGGAGATTGGAGCTGAGAGGGAAATTGGATCCTTCTGCAGGATCCCCTAAAGGTTAACTTGCAGGTTATGTCGGTGGTAAGGAAGGCAAATGCATTCATTTCAAGAGGTCAAGAATATAGGAGCAAAGATGTAATGCTGAGGCTTTATAAGGCATTTGTACACTGCACTTGTGGTATCGTGAACAATTTTTGTGATTCACTGAATCTTGGATGACAAACGAGAAAATCTGCAGATGCTGGAAATCCGAGCAACACACACAAAATGCTGGAGGAAGTCAACAGGCCAGGCAGCATCTACGGAAAAAAAGTACAGTCGACGTACTGACTGAAACCCAAAGTTTTGGTTATTTGATTCACTTATAACACCTGCTGATATATTTGTTGATCTTATAGGAACCAAGGGTAATGTGAACAGGGCAGGAACGGTGGGGATGGCGCAGTTACCACCACACGGCACTACAGGCCCAGGTTCAGTCCTGAATTCAGGTGGTAACTGTGTGGAATTCACATCTTCTCCCTATGACCCTACAGATGCTCTTTGGCTGCTCCAGTTTCCTCCCGCATTGCAAGGAAACGGCACATTAACTGGTCACTGCAAATTGTCCTTTGTGTGTAGATGAACGACAGAATCTGTGGGGTGTTGAGGAGAATGTGGAGAAAATAGAAAGGGGATTAGTGCAGAACTGGTGTAACTGAGTGGATTTGGTGGGCTGAAGGGCTTGTCACTATGCTATACGACACTGTGATAGGATGAAAGCAGCATGATATTGAACAATGGCACTTGCTTGCTCCTATCGTATTGAATTAATTCAATGACTGAATTTCCATCACCTTCCAAAATACACTTTCAAAGATTCACCATCTGCATGAAGAATTTCTTCTCAAGTCAGTACTCAGAACAGGAGACTAAAAAAATAGCCTTCTCCAAATATTCTTATGTTTTCCCACTATTTAAGGTGCCCCATTTGTGTCCAACATACCTCTTACAACATATTTTATAAAACAGTATTTCCATTCTCATTTCAATGAAAGTCAGGTAGTGGTGAATGTCAATAATGGAATGCTTTGGACCTAAAGAAAATATCCTGAATGGTCCACTGGGTCACGATAGCTGGAATTTAGTACCATTACGACCACCTTTCAAATCCCTACACAATCTCGTTATTCTCTGAGAAATATGTCTCCCTGATTTCTATCGCTCCACTGTCAGTAGCCATGGCTTCATCTACAAAGACTCTGATCTTTATCTCTGTGCTTTGACACTGCACTGACCCAAGTTCCCTTCATTCCTCTGGCATTCAAAAACCTTTCGTTCTCTTTCTTGAACTTGCTCAATGGCTGAAACCCAGCAGCCTTCTTGGATGGAGAATTCCAAAGGTTTGTAATATTTTGGGTAAAGAAATTTCTTTTAATCTTGAAGGGCTAAGCTCTTCATTTAATACTGTGGTCCTTGCCTCTATATCACCCCCACCCACCCTTTCTCACCACCAGCCAAGAGAATGGTCCTCCCTGTACCTATTCTGTTAAAGTCCATAAGGTTGCGCAGGGTGCAGTTCATCGAACTAGTCTCACTGTTCTAGCAATTGATCATTGGGCTTGTAAGTTCTCCATGTGGCTGCATGGGTTTACTCTAGTTTCTTCCCACAACCAAAAAAACCCGAGGGTTGATTGTTTATCTGGCCACTGTAAATTGCCCCTGAAAGTGAGGGTAGAATTCAGGGAGAGTTGATGATGATGTTGGCAAAATAAGTTTCAGGAAAAATCAGTGGGAGAATTAACGGGATTAATCTGTGAGCAGAAATAAACTCAATGGTCTCCTTCTATGTTGTAATGAGGCCCTCGGTTATTCAGGGTCAACCACGGATTTTGCGTCCCAGCTCCTGCATGATACACAAGCCAGAATGTAAGCCAGCCAGGGCAATATGATATGGATTGCAAGCTATTACTCATGTAGAAAGCTCCCTTCTCTTCATGCAAATGATGAATCCAAAGGAATGGAAGAGACCAATATGGTTTGGCAGTAACAGCATCAGAGGGATTGCCAGTCAGTGCTGAACTCAATGTAGGACTGCCTTAGGGACTCCAACTCCAGATTTTTCCTTAGGGTTGGCTCCTGAAGCCTTCCTCGTAAGTGGGTATAGCCATAAGGCAGCGGAGGCTTGAAATCAGAGTTTCCCTTCTAGATGAGCTGTCAACAATGGCTGATGAGACCTATCTGCCAGAAGCGACTGGTATTAAGGCACCAGTAACCCAACTTTTCCCCTTCTCCAGTCAGTAAAAAATGGTTCCACCCGGCCTACAGTAGTAGCTAGGCCACACGTGAAGGTTAGCAGCAACTTGGTTGTCAGAGGCCATTTGAGAGCATTTAATAGGTAATGGGAGCTTATCCCCACTACCACCCCTGGCTATAACAACCTTAAAGAACCTTCTGTGTTCTCAGGAAGCATTATAATACATTCATATCCTTCAATGAGATCAGTTCACATTGTTTTAAAGTGAGGGTTTTGGTATAGATTACATAATGGTTCCCCATGGGAAATCCTCCTCCTCAGGAATCAATGCAGTAGACATTTTTTCAATATTTTAATATTTTTTATTATCTGTTAATATTATTATTAATATGATTTTATGTGGTGTACGTGATATATGTACTGTGTTTTGCACTTTCGTCCCAAAGGAACGTTGTTTCATTTGTGGTTGAATGGCAATAAACTTTAATTTGATCTGTTGCATTTGCATTTTAACAAATACATTTCTTTCTTCTGTAGTTTAGGAGAATAACTACAATACATTATATAGATACTGCTCAAAAATGCACATACTGTTTCACCAGGACCTAACATACTTACAGTAAATCATCTTTAATTTTCACTTTTGCGGTAAGGACCTTCCTGAATTCTTATTGTACCCACACGTAAACTTTTAGATGCCCAAAAACATCTTGAATTCTTGAATCCCCAGTACAGAACCTTACATTTTCCATCTCCCACCTGCCATCGTCTCACACATTCACTTAGCCTGGAACCCATTCCAACACTTCGATTTGTATCGTCTGCAAACTTGTATCATCTGCTTCTTTAATTGATTTTCTTGGAATCACTGGTGAGGTTAACATTTTTTGACACTAATAACAGTCCTCAAGAATGTAGTGGTAAGCCACTTTTAAAAACTATGACATTGTTTTTGTAAGGATACTCCCATGAAGAACATCAGGAAATTCCAATATTTTAACCCAACAACGTTGAGAAACACCAAAATATTTTCCAGTCAGGAAGATGCAAAATTTAAAGAGGAACATGGACCTGATAATGTTCACTTAAACTGGAAAAACCATTTTAAACCATTTTTCCTCCTTGGTGTGGAGGTCTTGGGGCTGGAAGATGCTGTTGCAGTAGCTGAGTTGAGTAACCACAATACATTTTAGAGTTGGCACACACTGCAGTGACAGAGTATCAGTGATGGATGTTTAGACTGGCAGATGAGATACCAGACACATGGGCTTCTTCTTGAGAGCTGTGGAAATTGCATTCATACAGGTACAGTAAGTGAAGAGTATATGACTGCATTCATGATTTGTGCCTTGCTATTTTGGAATAATTGTGTGGGGGGGAAAGGGAACAGATGAGTGACTCAACACAGAGCAACAATATCTGACTACCTGACGTTTACTTGTGCCCACAGTACTTATGTGACTGCATCGCTTGAGTTTCTGATCAATGGTGATCAGTGGGATTTGATGGTGGGGACTTGGCAGTATCCAAGGAGAGTGGTTGGACTCTGTCCTTTGGAAAGATCACTATGACAATTATGTGGTGTAGATTTCACCTCTCACTGATCGACACTTGTCAAAAGTTGCTTACATCTGTGCCTGTATCTTATTTAATTTCCCAAAGACCTGCAAATGGAATCAAACACTGTGTAATCATCTGACATTATGATGGCAAGAAAGTCATTGATGAAGCAATGGTTTTAATGGTTGGACCTGGGACACTGCCTCATGGAACACTTGTAGCAATGTCCTGTGATAATTGACTTTCAACAATAACAACTTTCATCCTTTGTGCAAAAAGATTATTCTGATGACAATCATCTGCAGTTTTGGCATTTATAGTTCACATGTTAGTGTTAAATCTGTACATAACATTGAAACTATTTAACACTATCAAATACAAAATTATTGGCAGTTGAGATAGTGAATACAAGTACCAAGCTCCGGCTTTAAATATATATCTGGTGGCCTCATCAAAATTAATTTCTAGCCCTTTGATATAGCTCACTGGTGGAAATCATAAGCAAACTGAAAATAAGGAGATGCAAGGAAGAACAAAACAGGAACAATGACCACATGCATCATCTTTGAGTCAAATTGAAAACAACTTGTACAATTCACACTGGAAGATGGTCAAACATTTCCGGACTGAACTTTCATTGTGACACATTTTCAGGTGCACAGCTAAAAGCATCTTAAACTGCAGCCCAACACCCAAAGGAGATTGGTTTTGGATCTCATTTTACAAATGTTTGCAAATTACTGGAGTTTATGTTTTCAGAGGTGCACTGTACAATTTTACTAATTTCCTTGCTGGCAGCAGTCCTTAGGTGCAATGGATTACAGGACAAGATGAAAAATCTGAGGGGGGTGGTGCAGTTGGCACATTGGTCCGCAGAAGAGCTGTGGAACTACAGGATAACACATCAAAGATAGTATCTTTGAAAAAATTGTGTTTTTGATCATAATGTGCATCAGACCATAAGACAGAATTAAGCCATTCAGCCCATCCAGTCTGTTCTGCCATTTCATCGTGGCTGATTTATTCCCCTTTTCAACCCCATTCTTCTGCCTTCTCCCCATAACCTTGACACCCTCAAGATCCAATCAACCTCTGCTTTACGTATACCCAATAACTTGGTCTCCAAAACTGTCTGTGGCAACGAATGCCACAGATTCACTACTCTCTGAGTTCTAAAGGGATGCCCTTCTAATCTGAGGCTGTGCCCTCTGGTCCTAGACTCCCCTACAATAGGAAACATTCTCTCCATGTCTACTCTATCTTGGCCTTTCAGTAATCAATAGATTTCAATGAGATCTTCCCTCATTCTTCTAAACTCCATCCAATACAGGCCCATATCCTTAAAATGCTCCTGATACATTAACCTTTTTATTCCTGGGATCATTCCTGTGAACCTCCTTTGGAACCTCTCTGATGGCAGTACATCCTTTCTTAGATGAGGTGCCCAAAATCGCTCACAGTATTTGAAGTGCAATCTGACCAATGTCTCATAAAGCCTCAGCGTTACATCCTTGCTCTTATATTCTAGTCCTCTTGAAATTAATGTTAACATTGCATTTGCCTTCCTTCCCACTGATTCAACCTTCAATTTAACCTTGAGGGAATTCTGCATAAGGACTCTCAAGTCCCTTCGCACTTCCTGACTTCTGAATTTTTTCCCATTTAGAATGGGCCTATTTTTAGGCTCGCTCTATAGCCAGCAGATAGGTCTGATATACTCTGCTTTGCATAATCAAATTGCCCAAGTGTTCCTGCAAAAGGCACGAATCCTTTGGTTTGCATTTTCATGTAACTTCACCTTTGATTCAGGCAGGTTTGGCAGGAACATGTCACACTTTCCAGCTCAGATGGAGACAGGATGCTTCATGTTGAAATATGTTTTAATTACTCCTTTATGGTTACAATGAGACCACTCTCAGGTTACAGGAGCAACAGCTCATATGCAATTTGGATAGCCTCCAACCTGATGGCATGAACATCAATTTTTCTAACTTCCGGTAATTTCTACCCACTTCCCCTTCTTTGTTTTTTCATTCCCCATATGACTCCCCTCTCACCTCTTCTCTTTTCTCATCTGTTCATCACCCCATCTGGATCCCCCCCTCTCCTTTGTTCTGTGGTCCACTGTCCTCTCCTTTCAGACTAGTTCTTCTTCATTCCTTTATCTCCTCCACATAGCAGCCCTCAACTTCTCACTTTAAATCCCCTACCCACCCACCTTCCACCTCACATTGTCTCACCTATCACCTGCCAACTTCCCCTCTCCACCCTTTACTATTCTGGTATCTTTCCCTTTCCTTTCCAGTCCAGATCCATGGTCGTGGCCTGAAGCATTGACTGTTTATTCATCTCAATCGATGTTGCCAAATCTGCCAAGTTTCTCTAGCATTATGTGTGTGTTGCTGTGGATTTCCAGTATCTGCAGAATTCCTTTCTATTTCTGAATAATAGGGCTGTCTGTGTGGAGTTTGCATGTTCTCCCTGACTGTGTGGGTGCTACATTTCAAGTTCTGTTCAAGTTTGCACGTATATCCCCAAATGGAACAACGTACCTCTGGATCAAAGTGTGCAATATAGTTCATAGAACTCATACTAAAGTGATCATTCTAATGACATGTTGGTCTTTACGTTAATTGACTACTATAAATTACACCCAGTGTAGCTGGCTTTGGGGAGAGTCAGCAGAATCCCAGTGCCAGGCTTCTCTTGGTTCAAACATTTCATTTCACATGGATGCATTTAACCCTGTAAGCAGCCAAAGTGCTACACCTGCCCATCCATCTCTTCCCTCACCTCTATTTAGGGCCCCAAACAGTCCTTCCAGATCAGGCAACACTTTACCTGCAGATCTGCGGGGGTTGTCTATTTTAATGTCCAGTGCTCGCGATTCGGCTTCCTCTAATTTGGTGAGACCTGTTGTAAGTTGGGGGACAGCTTTATTGAATGCTCTGCTCCATCCACCAAAAGTGGAACTTTCTGGTGGCCAAACATTTTAATTCTGTTTCCCATTCCATTCTGACATATCAGTCCATGGCCTCCTTTTGTGCCACAATGAGGCCATAAAAGGTTAGAGGAGCAACACCTTATATTCCATCTGGGTAGTCCCCAACCTAACGGCATTAACATCAATTTCTCCTTCCAGTAAAAAAAAATTCCCTCCCCCTCCCCTCTTCTCCTATTCCCCACTCTGGCCTCTTACCTGTTCTCCTCTGCTTATCTCCTTCCCTTTCTTCTATGGTCCACTCTCCTCTCCTATTAGATTCCTTCTTCTTCAGCCCTTTACCTTTCCTACCCACCTGGATTCACCAAACACCTTCTAGCTATCCTCCTTCCCCTACCCTCACCTTTATATTCTGGCATCTTTCCCCTTCCTTTCCATTCTTGAAGAAGGGTCTTGGCACAAAATGTTGACTGTTTATTCATTTCCATAGATGCTACCTGACCTACTAAGTTCCTCCAGCATTTTGTTTGTGTTGCTTTGGATTTCCATCTTCTGCAGACTTTCTTGTATTTATGCATTGCTTTATATTGTCTTTGTATTGTCACGTGTCTTTGTGTTGGCGCATGGCCAAGTGGTTAAGGCGTTCGTCTAGTGATTTGAAGGTCGCTAGTTCGAGCCTTGGCTGAGGCAGTGTGTTGTGTCCTTGAGCAAGGCACTTAACCACACATTGCTCTGTGACGACACTGGTGCCAAGCTGTATGGGTCCTAATGCCCTTCTCTTGGACAACATCAGTGGTGTGGAGAGGGGAGACTTGCAGCATGGGCAACTGCTGGTCTTCCATACAACCTTGCCCAGGCCTGCGCCCTGGAAACCTTCCAAGGTGCAAATCCATGGTCTCACAAGACTAACGGATGCCTATAATATATTGTCCTTGTCACAATCCACTTAGACAGAAGTTGCAGTTTGCAATGTGTCATTTGCCATTGACTATCAAAATGAATTTGTACTTGACAAGATGATACTGCTAAATTGAGCTTCTCAGTTACTCAAAAGAAGTTTCCAATAGAAGGGCCAAATGCTTCTTGCTCTGCTTGGTTTATACTTATGACTATGAGGCTAAGTACAGCTTCAATGCCATATTGAAGTTTGTAGACAACAACACTGTTGTTGGCCAAGGGAGACTGAAAACGTGGCTGAATAGTGCCACACCAACAGCCTTTCACTCTGCATCAGCAAAACCAAGAGCTGATTATTGACTGCAAGAGAAGGAAACCAGAAGTCCATGAGCCAGTCCTCATCAGGGGATCAGAGGTGGAGAGGATCAGCAACTTTGAATTCCTTGAGGTTATCATTTCAGAGGATTTGTCCTGGGTCCAGTACATGAGTTCCATTATAAAGCCCTCCCCACCACTGAATGCAGCTACAAGGAGAGCTGTCACAGGGAAGCAGCAACCTTCATCAAGTCCTCCACCATCCAGGCCATGCTCTCTGCTTCACTGCTGATATCAGGAAGGGGGTATAGGAGCCTCAGGACCTATACCAACACGTTCAGGAATAGTTATTACCCATAACCATCCGTCTCTTGAGTTAGAGTAGACTTCAGTCACTCCAACAATGAACTGATTGAACAACCAGTGGACTCACTTTCAAAGACTTTACAATTTTTTCTTTATTATTTTGATTTCTGTTTGTATCTGCGCAATTTGTGAACTTCTGCACATTGTTTGTCCTTCTTTGTGTGCAATTTTTCATTGATTATGTGTTTCTTGGCATTTACTATGAAAGCCCACAAAAAATGACTTGTAGGCTAGTATGTGGTGACATATATGCACTTTCATAATAAATTTATTTTGATTACTTTGAACTTTGACAAATTGGTAGCTATACAGCCTGCCTGTAAAATTTCGAAATTTTGATATACTTATCCAATATGGGTTCTTCATTTTGCAGCTTAAATATGGTTCATTGCTTGGAAGTATTGGAATTATGAGAAAAAGATGAAGTAACTTGTGTACATTTCTGTCTCACTGGGCAAATTCCATCTGTGGGTCAGTAGACAGCTGTTCCTAATAAACCAGAAGGATGGTTGTCAAAACACACTCATTTTTATTTCAATATTTCAGTGGATGTAACATCATTAGAATTAAGTAAGGAGTGTAGTGGCTGTATCATAACAAACGACCCACGCAAAACATATTTACCAGTGAAAAAAAACCTGCAGTGCAAACCTCAGTTTTGAAACTGCCAACGTGCATAGGAATATCTTCTGCTTGTGTAAAAACCGTCAGTGTGCATTCATGATTTAAGCTGCAAACACATTTTCATCTTTAAAAAAACTCTCAAGTACATAAACAAACTTAAATAAAAAAAGATACAGTAGTACAAATCTTCCACCAATTCATTGTTGGGACTAATGGAAATCCACATTTCCAGTGGCAGCATTTAGAGCAAGCTGGAGTTGTCATTATCTGTCTGGGCTGGCTGACTATGGATGTCTCTGTCTGCTCTCATGGATTGCTCATTGATCTTCTGCAGACCTCCTGACCCTCAGTCTGGGAAATCAGCCCACTGAATCTATGCCATTTTAAATTAGGCACAAGTGCAACAGTCTCCAACAGATGGAATAGAGGCCACCTGGTTCCAAGAGAAAGGTAAAACAACTCCATTTTTAATATTTACTAAAAATTACTTTCAATGTGTTAATTGATATATTCAGATTCAGAATTAGAATCACCGGCATATGTAATGAAATTTATTAACTTTGTGGCCGCAGTACAATGCAATACGTGATAATTGAGAGAAAAAGATTGTGAATTACAGTAAATATACACATAGTTATATATAAATAATTAAGTAATGCAAAAAGAGGAAATAAAAAATGGGTACATTCAGTAATCTGATGGCAGAGGGGAAGAAGCTGTTCCTGAGTGTGTGCCTTCAGGCTTCTGTACCTCCTTCCCGATTGTAGCAATGAGAAGAGGGCATGTCCTGTGTAGTGGGGGTCCTTCATGCCGTATGGTCACTTTTCTGAGGCACTGTTCCTGGATTCTGGAGGCTGGTGCCCATGACAGAGATGACTAATTTTACTACTCTCTGCAGCTTATTTCAATCCTGTACAGTAGCCCTTTCCATGATGCAGTTATGTGTAGATATGTTTTTCAATTAGCATAAGTTTTTGTTTCAAATCTCTTGACGGTTACTGCACATTTGAAAATATCAAAGAGCAGCCTCATGGCCTGTGAGTTAGGGTTGGAGCCTTTCCATCGGTCAATGGTCCTGTGGCTTTCAGGAAAATTCTGCACACAATGGGCCACAATGCAGGAATCCAGTATAATGTGCGTCTGTAACAGATAACTTTAATGAAAATAATATGGTAGGTGTTCTGTTGACTAAGATTATTTCCATTAACGTTGTCTATTACCTATCCTCTGGAGTTCTCAAAAATGTGTACAGAGGGATGTCACCACAAATTCGGAGTATACAGACATGAAAAGAAATGCTTGTTTATTTCCAAGGCGGAACACTTAACCAAAATACATGGCAACGCCTTTGGCTTCAACTCCAGACTGCACTTTACAATCAATGTCATTTATATACCAATCAACATATGCTGACAGACCTTGCGTGTGGTAGAGGGCGGGAACGGGTGCGGATTTATGTGTGCACGATTACAGACTCGGCCGGTTGGCCTCTAGTTGCTTTTCCAGCAGCTGCCCCAGGCTTTACCCGCGTCCCATAAAAAGAAGAAAATTTGCACCTAATTTCCAACAATCAGCAGCTCCACACCGTGCCTCTCGCCAGTCCCGACCGACCCCCACCCGCTCACTGCAGCTGCATTCCTCAGTGCGGTGTCATCCCTCTGAGGCGACTTCCTGTTTTACCGTAGCTGTACACGACGCCCCGAAGCTCCCCTGTAGGATCATGTGAAACGGTGCGCCGAAACTTGGAACGGAAAACCCAACATACCTGCTAATCTTTTCCCCACACAAAAAAAATGTCTATCTGTAAAAGAGGGGACGTGACGGACGCTGGGCGCGGGGGTCAGAGGGCTGCCCCGGGGTGTACGTGAGTGAGAGAGTGAGTGATGTTATTTCCTGCCTTACTGTACATGACGTGTTCGCACTCCGGCCGTGTGTCTGGGCGGTCTCCGCATCATGTGAGGCTGTTGTACAGTAAGCCAGCAGCAACATGGCAGCGGCGTTCGCACAGTGAGAGCCTGGGCGGGCTGTCACTCAGCGACCAAACACAGCGCTCGCGCTCCATTACTCAGCCCCCCCCCACCTCCTCCTCCTCCTCCTCCTCCTCCCCTCCTCTCTCTGCCTCCTTCCTCCACTGGCAAAGTCTCTATAACCTTCAGCAAGTGTCAGCCTTTCCGACATGAAGGAGAAACAGAAGAAAAAGAAAGGACGAACCTGGGCGGAGGCAGCACGAACGGTAAAAACAACAGCAATAATTGCAGCGTCAGTTTGTCCTTCTGCCTTATTTTTCTTTGGCAAAAGGGAATTTGAAACTTTGCGTGGGCGAGCGTGAGTGTATGTGTATGAGTTCATGACCTACTACTGCAATCATTTACTGTCAGGGCCTCCTGTAGGCCGGGGAATTATTTCTTTTAAATTAATCGATTGTGCATGTCCAGGCTAATGGTCCAGCCACCCAGTTTGGAGTTGTCAGTTGGAAGTTCACCCTTTTTTTATGTTTTGGAAACACCTTGTGCAATATTCATTCTGGGAAATAAAATGCTAACCCGGTACACACAATAATGGACCAGGCAGTTAAGAGCTGTTGATGGCTTTCATTTGCAAGATAGTCTTTTTGTAAACTTTATAAAAAAAAAATTAGGCATTTATACGATTTCTCCACTAATGCACCAGGTGAACGTGCAAACTCGATGTGTTTATGTGGGTGACATAAATGGTTTGATTGAACCAGTAATCCTGTTTTGCTTTGCACAAGTAATAATACACTAATAATGTTATTGACATGATTGTATGAGGTTGACATCTAATGCTGTTAAAAAGTTGAGATACATGAAACAGATAAACAGGGAAGGATCTTTGAGATATTTTAACATTTCAGTCCTCTGCACTATGGTTGCCTGAAATGATACACATGCTTAAATACATTTTAAGAATTGAGGATATAATTATTTTTTAAAAAACTAATCCTTGTGGCTTCATGTTCGTGGATCCTTCTGTCATTACATGCCGGAAATTACGACTGATGTTGGCCTGGGAAAACCAGGATTAGAGTTCCAGGGTAATTGGATGTGTGTGTGGTGAAGTATTTGTCTCATTTTGAAGTAGTGCATTCTGGCTTTTTAAATCTTCATTATATTTTCTGTATTTGTGAGGTACGTCAATGCAAACTGCCTATGCTCTGATTGCATATCCTTGCCAGTACTGGCAGTAATGTTTAATTGCAACACAATTTTACATGGGCATTTTATATTATAAACATGAATATAGAAATTAATAGTAGAATTGGAAGTACATGAATGTCCAAAGATTTTCAAAGCATGGTTCTAGTCATACTTTGTATATTTGCATTGTTGTATTACTAGTCCATAGTGCTGAGAATTGCACTGTATAAAGTAAGTTTGAGCTAAAACTTAATCAGATAATAAGGTAACAATACTCTGCCCCTCATGAGCAGTGGGAAGTTGCACCTATTGCAGAGCTGCAGTACACTTTGCGGCAATCAAACTGAACCAATCACAACCCACAATTCCAATTTGATGCCTCGTCAGGCATCTTCCTGCAGATTCCAGGAAATGGAATAGTGGAGGGTTTGTGAACTTGCTCTGGAGCTGGAGTTGTGGAATTAAGACCTAAATATCATGTTAATAATGAGAATTTGCTACTTTGTTGTATGTACGGTAAAATGGACTATGGATTGAAGTCTAGTTATTGAGCTGTGTGATATTTTTCAATACTTTGAGTAAGATCGTCCGCTGCATTTCTTCTGCATTTGAAACTTCACCATTAGTATATGTGGCATGCTCTAAATTTACTGTAATTTTTGTTTGGCTTAATTAGAATTTTTGGAGATGATCTTACATAGTTTCTGACTGGATCTGCAGAATAATCTATATCCCACTTTGAACACTGGTATCATTAAGGATTCCAAAAAGTTATACTTTCTGTGAGCTTTCTTGAACAGAGTGGGAGAAAATTTGGACATACACATGATTCATTTTTCGGCAGCTTTGCGCTAAATTCTGTAGCATATTGAATATTGAAATTAGATTAACTGACTTCTGTAGCACTGATTAAATGTGGCTTTGCTGATGGAAATGTGCCTTGAATGGAACGCGAATTGGAATGATGTTCAATCCATTACTATCAATATGGATACCTAGCAATAGGATAAAAGAAAGCTGGAATGGAGAGGCTTACATGTTTCTCTGTGTTCAAATGGGCTTTACAATGATTATCTTAGAATTAACAAATAAACTTGGAATACCATAGTCACTAAATGTTTTTATGTCATGGATAAAGGGAAATGCACAGGAGGGATTTAAAAAGAAGACCAACAAATCTTAGTCAAGAATTTTATTGAAGATAAACATGTATTACATTCAGTTTCAAACTGATAGATATTTTTTGGTGTCAGTACATCTGTAGCAGGTGTTAATAAGAATTTATAAATGGAGGGAGTGAAAACGGATGAACGATTCTTCATATTGTTTTGCACCCTCAAACTTGTGATGCTTCATATTGCTCATTGTTGTAGTCAGAACACTTTACGTTTATGTAGTCATACCTCTTCAGCTCAACATTGTTATTTCCTTGCCCCAAGGAAGCAAACATAAAGGGGTAATTAAAAATTGAGAATCATTTGCAATTTTTCCAAGACTAAATTGATTTATTGCATATGTTTAAGAATTTTTATACCTTGTTGGTTCAGTTGACGTAGCTTGGCTGAAGTAATCTGCTTCTCAACAAGCAGCTCTGAAATTGGAGTTGATATTGTCGTCTTGTTGATGCAAACCCAAGTCACAGATTATTCCTTTGACAGGCACAGCACAAAGCTCATGAGTTGGGTTTGGCAAAGTAGTGCACTATGCCTGAGCAACATCAGTGTGCAGTCAGCAAGAGTTTCATGGTCTACTGATTGCAGATTCACGTTAATTGTCATATAGCTCCATTTCACTCGGTAGCTCTTGACCATGTGAATTGTGTACTTTGCAGGTGATCTATTTCCCCTTTGACCCAGCTTTGTTGTCTTAGTGCTCTCATTGACCCCTTTGCTATGGGTTAGGAGTTGCCCCTACACGTGCCTTGCATGTGGCCATAGCTGTTGTGCTGTCTTCCCATGTTGCTGTGAGAAAGCTGGTGAATTTTGATGGTGGTGTGTGCATGAAGGAGGTATCTGTGACCCTGTGTGCAACAACTCTCCTGATGTTTTGATGCAGAGACTGTAGACATTTGTGGACTTGGGAAGCTATTGATGATTCTGTAGCTGTCATTCAGCACTTGTCAATTGTTTTTGTTTGACAGAGCATTCCCAACAGGGCAGGTGTACGTACTCTACAGGGTGAGAGCACCGTTTCCAAACATGGATGGCCTTCCATTTGAAGTTGTTTGTTGTAATAATGATAAACACCCATTAGAGAGGATTATATGGATCATTGGATTTGCTGGACTAAACTGGAACCCCTGCTCTTAAGTTAACTCTGTATCATCTTGTTAGATAGTGTGTTACAGCAATAGCAGCATTGCTGACCAAGCATTGTATTTGTTCACTATCAGATAGCCAACAGCAGATCCAGAAATGAAATGGACAAAATCTTCAGTCATAAAAGCTTTTTGCCATAGAATTCAGGCTCACTGTCATCATAAAGAGCTGTATTTATTTCATGTCAGTATTAACTTACCATTATCTATTGAGTAATGTATTGCTCAGTGAAATATGGTTCTGCGGATTAGCTTTGAATTTGCCACTCTTGTTCTCTGATTCTACAGTTGGTAGGCGAGATGAGTCAGCTCACGATAGTTATCTATTTAGCATTACAGTGCAGTAGTCCCTTCTGGCCCTTCAAGCAACGCAGCCCCAGTAACCCCTGACAAACCTGATCAAACCTAACCTCATCATGGGACAATACACAATTACCAATTTACCTCCCTGTCTTTGCACTGTAAACCCACGCATTCCGCAGGGAGGATGTACAGAGACTCCTTACAGAACAGTGCTGGAATTGAACCCTGAACTTGGGAACACCCCCCCGCCCCACCGAGTTGTTGTAGTGTCACGCTAATTGCTATGTTGCCGTGGGGCCTACATGATCTAGTCCTTTTTGAGTTGCAAAAGCAGTAGCTGGATTACTTGCCACCTTTCACTTTTCTCATGAGAACACAGCCAATTTACATATAACTCAAAACTTGTAATCATTCTAATGAATCTGTCTCCATTGTTTCAGAGGGCTGTGTAGTATCTCAACTACAAGAACATTGGTAATTTGCAGATGGTTAATTGCATAAGCAAATCAGATCAATATTGTCTCTGGCATACATTTTCACCATCTGGTTAGCTTCATTTATTGTTGTAGGACATTGTAATAGTTTTGATTATCATCAAGATTTCTTGTACATAGATAAATGTTTGTGATTTTTGATAGACCTTTTGTTTCCCTTTCCCTTGGACCATTCTTGACCAAAGATTTCAGCTTTCTGACTTGTATGATTGACTGCATCTTCTGTTGGTGTCAGTTGTAGATACTATTGTATGAAGAAGCAGAGCCAAATCGATGCACTGTTTGTGGGAGGGCTTTGTTTAGCTTTTCCATTTATTTTTGAAAACTGTAAACCCCGCTGTATTTTGTTAGCATTTCATTTTTAATTTCCACCCCAATCTTGTTTTCATTCTTCATTTTCCTGTCTTTTCCTTGACTCTGTCTCCAGTTGCTTTATTGATATACACTTCTGTTTTTATCTTTTAATTTCCTTTCCAGTGTCTTGCTCCATTGATCTGTTGCAAAGTCTGGCAATCATTTCATCATACTACCTCTCAGTATTTGTTTTTCTTATCACTTCCTCCTCTCTAAGTTGACTTCAATGTTCATCCTTCATTTGTTAGTTTTCAAATTCCAGGCCTGAGCCACTGATCTGTCTTTGCATCTAATAAGTTAATTGATGCACATTCCCAGTATTTTCTGTTTTCATTTTTTTGGGTAAATGCTTTCCTGATCTGATTATGTTACACAAGAATTAGCACTGAAGTAATTCAAAGCAGCACATATTTGTTAAGAAGCGATGAACGAAAAAGGTTGAATAATGTCTTTATTAGAGTCCTCTTTTGCATAGTAAATGGAAGATTTTATACTTTTTAAAAATGTAAGTATATAATACAATGATTCTCTATTTTGTGTCCCAAGTTAAAAGATACAAAGGCACCAGGAGAGGATGCAGCACAGATGGTAGTTGATTGATCACCAATGGCAATTTAACAGTGCATCTGATATTCTTGTCAAAAAGGTTTTTATACCTTTTTCGATCTTATCTCTGTGAGCAGCTGGCCCTATGCAGGCCGGCACACCGTTTATTGCTTGTATTCAGAATCTAGTGGGCATAATTGCTCATGGGAAGTTATCTGGCTGCTGTGCATTGTTGGAAATGTCATTATCCTTGTGCACATCCTAATTGAGAGATTAAAAATGGTGACAATTATTCTCAGCAAGACCCAACTTTCCTATCCAATTGTTAGCACTGTCCTGCCAGTAGAATTTTATTGCTAATGACAGAGAGCTAGTTTGCAAATTGACCAAGGCTGGGAAGGAGGAATATCTAGTGATACTTTAAGAAGAGATGGGCAAAGTAAAATGAATAACAGAAGGTGGGGGGGGGGGTTAGTCCTGATAACAATGTTTGGGATAAATGCGGTAAAGAGGAGAGGCCTTAGCTTCGAAAAGAAAGAAAAGGAACCATTTTAGACCAGGCTGAGAACTCGTGTGGGGTACTACATGGGAAAACTGTTGGGAGTTGTATCATTCTGTTCACCCGTCCCACAAAAGAAAAGATAACATGGGGAATAATGTCATCAGGAAAAGAAGGGTGCCTATAACAAGGATTATGTGGGAACTTTCCATTGCACTAAGAAAACCAAATTATTAGCCATAGCGCCCTGACTGAATTTTCTCAATATGAAAGAGGTTATTTCTTAGAACATGATGTTGTGGACCCAATGAAGGAACAAGCTGTCTTCGGTATCCTATTGTCCAATGAGAGAACATGAATTGGTGATTTGTTGGTGAAGAGAACTTCAGCCATGAAGGGAGTTGTAGAATTTAGGGGTTAATTTAGGAAAGTGGGGGTGAGATAAAAGGTTGCTCATAACCTTACTGAATGGCAGAGCAGGCACAATGGGTTGAATGAACTATTTTTTGCTTCTGTTTCTCCTGCCATGATAAGAATTGTTTCTCAGAGACTCCTGGCTATCTGTTCTGACTTTGAAATTGCCTTTATAATGTCTGTCGCTTGTTACTGGTTGGGAAACTGGTAAGTTGGAATGACAAATCATTATGGCAAAAGCACAGTGAAGTTAGTAACTTTATGTGGTTGCAAGCTAATTTGTACTGCATCTGAATTACTGCTTGATTCACAAATTCCACTTCAATTAAATTATGATTAGAATTCTTTTTATTCGTGTTGAATTGTATTTCCCTCTATCAGAGCACTCCATTCTACCACCTCCATTACTGTGAACTTCTTTTGGGAGGGTTCTCGATACTTGTGCTTCACTGTGAGCCAGTGTGCTAAAAGGTGACAGGGTTGTCAGATATATCAAGGTTGCCGATCACGTTAGAGGCCTTGCAGAATTTAACAGACACCATGTCAGTCTGACTGGGGGAGACCAACAATCACTGTCATTTTATTGATGACATCTGACAACAGGGATGACTGAAGAGCTTCCAGACATTTAGGAATGCCACACAAAACTGCAAAGACCGTGCGAATAGTAATAAGTTCTAAGAAAAGCAGCGAGGCCAGTCTCCAAGGTTTTGATGTTGAAGAGAAAGTCAGCAAAGGAGAACTATTGAGAGTAACAGTTTTTTTAATTATTTGGGAGCCATCATAGGTAACAGTTAAAAGGAAGTCATGACCAGAATGATCTTGCCAAAAACAAACAGCTAATCTGGGTAAATTGCCATCATGCACTCAAGTTAAAGCTGCTGCCTACTGTACTCATCTCAACCCTTGTGGCCGTGACGCAGAATTTCTTGACAAATAGATAGATAGTTAAGGCAATTGAAATCGTTGCAACCTGTGAACCTTGATAGACTTGGCTTGATAAAGGATAGTGCAATGGTTTGGGCATTTTGCAAAAAGCCCAAATGTTTTTGTCCATACCAAAATCCAGAGTGTTGTAGAGGACAGAAACATTGCAAACCCCAGAAGAGCTGGAAGCTGTTGCAAGGTCCTTGACCTAAAACACTCACTTTGTTTCTTTCCCTGCAACTGCATTTTTTTTTCTTTTTCGAGAACTTCTATGAAGGTCCAGATGTGTGTTCAACAGATAGTGCGCAGAGCTAGCCAACAGGACAGATTGGAGAAAGTGATTGCAGTGACCTCATGTTTGAATATGGTTAGCTTTCTTTTGCTGTCTTTTGTCCATTGTTGTTGTTGTTGTTCCTTTTCACGCCTTATGGTGCATCAGGCAACAATTTTGCCATTTCCTTCGCACTTGACTGTTTTTCACGAGGCCAAATTGCTAGCTCGATGCTCAACCCTGCACAGATGGAAAGTGTCCAAGGAGCCAGCTAGATTCGAACTCGGGACCATTTGCCTCAGAAGTCCAGTGCAACACCAGCCAGCTATTTTGTCCATTGATCTTACTTCAATTTCAAGCCACGTATAGTCAAAGATGCTTAAAATAAATAATAAAATATTTCTCCAATTTTTTTCTTAAGACTGGCAATGATAGAAAGCAAATGTGAAAATGTCTGTCATGTTTAAAGTTCAAAGTGAGTTTATTGTCAAAGTACATTTATGTCACCATATACAACTCTGAGATTTGTTTTCTTGTGGGCATACTCAGTAAATCCAAGAAACATAAAATCGGTGAAAGATTGCCCCCATCAGGATGGATGAACAACCAATGTACAAAAGGCAACAAGCTGCAAGTACAAAATAAAAAAAGAAATACAATAATAAATAAGTAAGCAATGAACATCAAGAACATGAGATGAAGAGTCCTTGAAAGTGAGTCCGCAGGTTTTGGGAACAGTTCAGTGATGATGCGAGTGAAGTTGACTGAAGTTAAACCTACTGGCTCAAGAACCTGATGGTTGGGGGGTAGTAACTGTTCCTGAACCTGGTGGTGTGAGTCCTGAGGCTCCTGTACCACCTTTCTGATGGCGGCAGTGGAAAGAGAGCATGGCCTGGCTGATGGAGTCCATGATGAAGGGTACTACTTTCCTACGACAGCACCCCGTGTCGATGTGCTCAGTGGTGGGGAAGGCTTTAATTGTGATGGACTGGCGATATCCACTACTTTATGTAGGATTTTCAGTTCAAGGTCATTGGTGTTTCCACTCTAGGCCATGGTGCAACCAGTCAGTATTCTCTCCACCACACATCTATAGGTGTTGGTCAAAGTTTCGATATTATGCTGAATCTTTGCAAACTTCGAAGGAAGTAGAGGCACTACAGTGGTTTCTTTGTACGTAATTGCACATGGGCTGGGCCCAGGACAGATCCTCTGAAATGATAACACTGAGGAATTTAAAGTTACTGACCTCTTCGCCTCTGATTCCCCCAATGAGGACTGGCTCACTGACCTGTAGTTTCCTCCACCGGAAGTCAATAATCAGCACCTCGGTCTTGCTGGCATTGAGTGAGACGTGGTTGTTGTGGCATCCCAGAGCCAGATTTTCAATCTCCCTCCTCTGTGCTGATTTGTCACCATCTCTGATTCAGCCAGTGACAGTGGTCTTGGCAGCAAACTTGTATGTGGCATTGGCACTGTGCCTTAGCCTCACAGGCAAGCAGGAGAGAAGTACGCAGCCTTGTGGTGTACCTGTGCTGATGGAGATTGTGGAGGAGATGTTGTTGCAAATCTGAACTGACAAGTGCGGAAATCAACGATCCAATCGCACAAGGAGGTATTGAGGCCAAGATCTTGAAGCTTATTATTAGTTTTGAGGGGAGGATAGTATTGAAAGCAAAGCTGTAGCTGATCAAGTGCATTCTGAAGTATGCATCTTTGCTGTCCAGATGTTCCAGGGTTGAGTGAAGAGGCCAATGAAATGGCATCTGGTGTGCATCTGTTGTGTTGGTAGGTAAACTGGAGCAGAAACAAGCTGCTTCTCAGGCAGAAGTTGATATATTTCGTTACCAGCCTCACTTTATCATAGTGGATGTAAGTGCCACTGGACGATAATCATTGATGCAGGCTACCACATTCTTCTTGGGCACCGGTATAATTGAAGGCTGCTTGAATCAGGTGGGTATCTCACATTGCTGAAGTGAGAAGTTAAAGATATTGGTGAACACTCCAGCCAATTGGTCAGCACAGATCCTTGGTACTTGCCTAGGTATGCTATCAGGGTCTGATGCCTTCCGTGGGTTCACCCTTCTAAAGGATGCTCTCATGTTGGACTCAGAGGCTGAATTCACATGGTCATCGGGGGCTGTGGGAATTCGTGAAGGTTCTTCATATTCTGACAGTCAAAGTGAGCATGGAAGGCATTGAACTCAACTGGGAGCAAAGCCTTGTTATCATCCATGTTACACACACAAAATGCTGGTGAACGCAGCAGGCCAGGCAGCATCTATAGGAAGAGATGCTGCCTGGCCTGCTGTGTTCACCAGCATTTTGTGTGTGTTGCTTGAAATTCCAGCATCTGCAGATTTCCTTGTGTTTGCGTTATCATCCATGTTTCTTGGTTTCACTTTGTAAGAGGTAATAGCATTCAAACCCTTCCACAGCTGTCGAGCATCCTTCAGTGATCACACCTTTATACTTTCAGTGATTGGACTTTTCCCATGTGTTCCCTAGTTAGATATATTAGCTCTGGATTGTTCTTTATCCTTCTGCATACAGCATGGGAACAAACCATTTGTCCTATCAATTCCTCAATTCGTATTGATTTATTATTGTAACATATTAAAAATAGTGAAAATCTTGTCTTGCATATAGATCATATAGATCAATTCATTGTAATAGTGCACTGAGGTTGTACAAGGTACAATAAGAGTGCAGAATAAAGTGTTACAGTTATGGTAATATAGTGTATATAGTGCATAAAGAGTTACAGTTATGGTATGTAGTGTATATAGTGCATAAAGTGTTACAGTTGTGGTATGTAGTGTTATATAGAGCATAAAGTGTTACAGTTATGGTATGTAGTGTATACAGTGCATAAAGTGTTACAGTTATGGTATGTAGTGTATATAGTGCATAAAGTGTTACAGTTATAGTATGTAGTACATATAGTGTATACAGTGTTAGTTATGGTATGTAGTGTATGTAGTGAATAAAGTGTTACAGTTATGGTATGTAGTGTTACAGTTATGGTATATAGTGTTACAGTTATGATATATAGGCATTGCAGGTAGACAATAAGGTGCAAGGTCATCTGAGGTAGATGGTGAGATGAAGATGGTTCCTTATCATACTAGGGAACCATTCAATATTCTTTTAACAGCGGGTCCCTTGAGCCTGGTGGTATGTGCTCTCAGGCCTTTGTATTTTCTCCCTGATTCATGAAGAGACAATGACTGGCTGGGTGGGGTCTTTGATTTTGTTGGCCGTCTGACCAAGACAGCGAGAAATATGGACAGCAGGCTGGTTTATGTGATCTGCTGAACCGTGTCCACATCTCTTTGTGATTTCTTATGGTTATGGGGAGAGAATTTGCTGTGCCAAATCATGAACATCCAGATAGATTGCTTTCTATGGTGCACTTTTTAAAAGTTGGTGAAGGTCAATAGGGACATAAGCTTCTTGAAGAAATAAATGTGCGGGTGATCTTTCTTGGCTGTGGTGTCAATGTGATTGGACCAGAACATTCCCTGGTGCTGTTCACTTGTAAGAACTTGAGGCCGTTAAACCCCTTGGACTTCATAATCATTGATGTAAACAGGAGCGTGTACATCACCCTTCTTGAAGTCTTTGACCAGCACACTTCTGTTTTGCTGACATTGAGGTCAAGGTTGTTGTGATGATGCGATGTCAGTAGGCTCTCTGTTTCCTTTCTTTACTTCGACCCATTGTTACTTGAGATACTGACTCCATGGTGATAATCATCTGTAAATTTGTAGATGGAGCTTGAGCAAAATCTGGACAAGGTGTCATGAGTATGTAGGGAGTAGAGTAAGGGGTCTGACAACGCAGCCTTGTGAAGCATCAGTGTTGAGGATAATCAAGGTGGAGGTGTTGCTGCTTATTTTTATTCGTTATAGTCAGGAAGTCAACAATCCAATTGTAAAAGGAGGTGTTGAATCCCAGGTCCAGGAACTGGCAGATGAATTTGCTTGGAATATTTGTATTCAACCACCATGTACTCTAGTTATCCACTAATTTCATATTTTAATACACCCCACATTCCCAGCCGCTGCCCACAGGTTCTGCTACCACTCGCCTGAACTCCAGGGGCAATTTACAATGGTCGCTTAATTTACCAAGCCGCATGATATGGGATTAACCAAGCTGCATGTTTTTGGGATATTGGAGTAAACCAGAACAGCTGGAACAATCTATCCTTAATGCTCCAGAGATGTTTATTTTTTCTTCGGCACTGTAATATTCACTTAGGTTATAATAGCCATTCTCTGACATTCTGTTTTAAATGGCGCTCATTGTTCCTGTATACCTTTCCAGCTAGGAATGTTAACGATCTGTTCTCATTATCAATTTTGCAGCATGGCTGTTTGAACCTACAACTCATTCAACCTTATCACCACACCTAACACAGCCGAAAACACTCTTCAGATTTGAATCTGTTAATAATCTAGTGTCCTGTGCTGATCCTGCTTTTTATAACTGGGTCGGCTCCTGTCCCACATGGAACTCTTCTCCAGCTCTTTGAACTTTGACTTCTTGCATTTGTTTGTTCCTTCGGTGCTGCCACTTTCCCCTGTTGGGGTTTGATGACTCTTTCTATGAATTCCCTTTACCTTGGCACTAGGAAGGCAGTTTGGATTTGGAAACCATCAGTGCCGGCAGAACTGTCTCTAGCCCTGACAATCAAATCCCCATTATATTAAAACTGTTAATATGCCGCCTGGGACGCTCATTTTCCTTGGACAGTTGGATGTTATACTACTTAAATCTCCGAAACATGTTTATTTTGTTCAGCTGTTCTACAGGAGAGTAGAATAATTAAGTTTCTATCGGGTGAGTTTAGAGGGAGCATAAGAAGTCAAAGAAGGCATGGCAGCAGCTCTAATTCTTTAGGACATTTGGTACGTCACTAAAGTCTCTTGCCAATTTCTATAAATATACTGAGCATTCTGACTGGTTGCACCTCAGCCTGCACTGTGCAGGATTGCAAAAGGTCGTAGTCTCAGTCAGATCCATCACGGGTGCAACTGTCCTGGCCATTGAGAACATCGTCCAGATGAGGTGCCTCAAGAAGGTGGTATCCATCATTAAAGACCCTCACCTCCAGCACATACCTTCTTCATGTTATTAGCGTTGGGGGAGAAGGTGGAAGACCCACACTCAACATTTTAGGATCAGCTTCTCTCCCCCACCCATCATCAGATTTTTGAACAGTTCATGAACACTACCTTGCTATTCCTCTTTATTTCTCAGGTTCAGGTTTGTTTATTTATCCCATGTACATCAAAACCTACAATGAAATGAGTCATTTACATTAACAACTGGCACAACCTCAGGATGTGCTGGGGCAGCCTGCAAGTGTCACCACACATTCTGGCGCCAACATAGCATGCTCACAGTGCTTGCCAAAATGACGTAGAAAACACCAAAACTAAACAAGACACAACAAGCAACAAAACAACAACAGCAAAACAGGCCCCTTTCCTCCCTCCCTCCTACCCACACAATGGGTCAGTCCCCAGGACAAGCCTCTGGGCCTCCAATCTCCCGGCTTGGGCCATCGGGCTTTGACTTCCGTTTGACCTTCTGTCTTCGATATTGATCCCTGGGCCGGGACCCTGAACTCCAGGCTCACTGACTCCCTGGCCCTTGTGCCTCCTGCTTGTACAGACATCGAATCCTGGGAGCCACGAACATGGTACATCTCAAGTCGATGGATGTCCTTCGTCACATGCTCATTTTGCAGGCCTTCTGGTGCGGGAGGCCTATGTTCCAGATATTGTTCGTCCTCTGTCCCTGTTGCTGGCCTTTGAGGGTGAAGCAGAGGTCTGGACTCCAGATGTAGTAATTTTTGTGTCTTATGCTGTACCGTTGCTACAAAAGAACACATATCATGACATATGTTTGCGATAATAATTCTGATTCTAATTTAGAAGGGACCTGGGTCCCCAGAGTGCAAGAGGAAGAATGAGAATTAGCACCACTGAGCCAGATACCAAGTTACAGGATTTCTGAACACTTATTGGAATTTTAATGAACAGATGAATTTGTACAATTTTATAATTGGCTCTTATGTCAGGCTCAGGCCTCTGACCTGGCTGTGACCACAATGTTTACTTTGGGTTTATAATCCTTCCTCATTTTTTTTTAACTAAAGCAATACAGAAATGGTTGACAGATAAGTTGCAGTGTTTTTGGGCAAACCAGAAATCAGCTTTACCATTCTTTAAGCCTTTTCACTTTTATACACAGCACTTGACGCTGTTGGGTTGGAGCCTCAGGGAAAGAACAGCATATGAATGTTGTAAAGATACCAACTGATATAATCTTCAGCAGAATTTGAACAGTACTGTGACTGAGCCAAAAGTTTTCACATCGTTAATGATTTAAACAAAAACAAGGTTGATGGTGTACTCACTATCAGTAGTGGCTCAGTTGACTGCCGTCTGGCCTCTTGCCTCTTAGTCATAGTATGGAAACATGCCCTTTGGTCCACTGAGTCTACTGACGTCAAACACATATTTACACAAATCGCACATTCATCCCATTTTAAAACAAAATCTCTCTGCATTGTCATTAACTCTTCCCCTCCCCAGATTCTTTCATTCCCCAAAGATCTGGGGGCATTTGCAGTGCCCAGCTAAGCTACTAATCTGTTTATCTTTGGGATGTGAGAGGAAACTGGAGTGCCTGGAGAGAACGCAGACAGAGCCCAAGATCAGGATTGAATCCTGGTCTCTGGGGTCGTGAGGCAGCAGCTCTTCCAGCCGAGCTTTTGAAAGGTTGCGGTAGGTTCAGGACCCACTTCAGAGATAAAAGCAGAAAAATCTGGATTAACAACAATGCTGCACTACCTAGATTTTATAGTTGATAAATACAAATGATTCTCCAGATGCTGGAAATCCAGAGCAGCACACACAAAATGCTGGAGGAACTCAGCAGGTCAGGTCCGTCAAACAGCCCTAAACTGAGGCCTTGTCTACTCGACTAGGAAGAGTTGAGCAATCCCTTGGCAGGAAGAAAATTAAGATTTGTAATTGGTTGGTTAATTGGTATAGACCTTAGTTAATTATGGATGTTAGCACTTTGTTAGAATTAGTTAATAGTATAAATTTGTACTACAGACTCAAAACATGCTGGATCACAGAATTGTAGATGAGAGGACATCAAGCTATAACATTTTCAAGCTATTTTGGCCAAATTATCCTCACTATATGTACTGTACCTCTGGAAGTAACAGAATTTTTGGGAAAAAAATAATTCACAGTTACTTTGTAACAGTTACTTTGCTTTCTGTTCACTGTTCCCTGTTAATTTATTTCATAATTCTATCACCAGCTCAGAAAAAATAACAGCCGTGTTACCTAATTCTTCCCAATTTCCCTTTCTTTGAATCTTTTAGCAAGTAGAAGAAATTAGCTGAGAACAAATTTTCTTCATGTAGCAACAAGTGAAGAAACTTGGAGAAATTCAGCAAGTCAGGTGCCATCTGGGGAGGGGAATAAACAATCGGCATTTTGCGCCAAGACCCTTCATCAGGAGGATCTCCACACTTGTAAATTTTTTAAACATTTGTAATCTTTGTTATTTAAAAGGTATTAGTGAATTGGAGCGCGGCCAAGTGGTTAAGGCGTCATTCTAGTGATCTGAAGGTTGCCAGTTCGAGCCTTGGCTGAGGCAGCGTGTGTGTCCTTGAGCAAGGCACTTAACCACACATTGCTCTGCGACGACACCGGTGCCAAGCTCTATGGGTCCTAATGCCCTTCCCTTGGACAACATCGGTGGCGTGGAGAGGGGAGACTTGCAGCACGGGCAACTGCTGGTCTTCCATACAACCTTGCCCAGGCATGCGCCCTGGAAACTTTCCAAGGCGCAAATCCATGGTCTCATGAGACTAACGGATGCCTATATAAAAAATAAATAAGTGAGTTCGAGCACTTCATGTTGTGTAGATCTGAAATTTGAGCTTCAGCTTTGTAGCTGACTTCTTTGCCTCATATTCATACAGAGAATAAATCTAAATGCAACATAATTGGTGAATCACCAAGAGCAGACTCACTTGGAAATTGCCTGTTCCTAAACTTGTAAATCATACTTGAACGCCAGCACCTTATTCTGTTTCCTCACGACTTGGAATCTCTGAACTTAATTTGATACCTAGATCTTGTAGTTGATAAATACAAATGATTTTCCAGATGCTGGAAATCCAGAGCAGCACACACAAAATGCTGTAGGAAATCCAGAGCAGCACACAAAGTGCTGGAGGAACTCAGCAGGTCAGGAAGCATCTCTGGAAATGAATAAATAGCCACTATTTCTGGCCGAGACCCTTCATCAGTACTGCAAAGGAAGAGGGAGAAAAAGCCAGAACAAGAAGCTGTGGGGGAGGGGGGCAGTAGGTGATAGATGGAAAAGTCAAAGGGCTGGTATCTGATAGGAGAGAAGCGTGGACCATTGGAGAAAGGGAAGGAGGAGGAGCACTTAGGGGGAGGTTGATGGGAAGATGAGGAGAAGAAAATGGGTAAGGAGGCCAGAGTGGGGAATTGTGGAAGAGAGAGGGGGAAAGTTTTCCAGAGTTGGAGAGATCATTGTTCATACCATTTCACCTCTCTCGAATGTCTTGTGTCTGCATACAAATGTGCACTGCATTTGAATGCGTATAAGCTACAGGATTGAACTTAATGCAATAAGTGGCAAATTGCATTTTGACTAATTTAAATATTCCTATGCGTACCTGTTAATTTTGATGTGAATGCTGTTTGTGTGACAGAGCCAGCGTAATTTTGTAGATTGGCAAAATACATCAGCTTCTTAAAGCTCCCATGGCAGCTGTGGAAAGACATCATACTAATTTAAGGTATTACCATAGAAGCTGTGACTAGCATGTAAAAGTGACACAGATACCAACTGTTCACACTTGTGTCGTTGTTTTGGAGAGTTTTAATTTATATTTCAGTCTTGTTCAAATTCCTGAAGCAATAAAAACAAAATTAATTGAGGCCAAAAGTGCTAATTGGAATATAATGCCAGTGTCAGCAAGAATTCTGAATTGTGTTTGGACTGATGTTGAGAAGATTCAGAGGTTTGTCTGTACACAACATCCGAGAGTAAGATTGAAATCCCACAATGCTGCGGAGTGATGAGATTTTTGGATAGCAGGTTGTGTTAGAACCACACAGTCTACACTTGGATCAGAAGTTGAATACATTCTCGTTTCAATAGTTGAAGGGCAAGGTGTGCAGCCTCAGAATAAACATAAGATATTTGCAGTGTGAATACCGGCATAAGCACCGGCCTGATGGGCCACAAGGCTCGTGACAGACTTTAACTAATTTGCAGTGTGAGGGCACGGCTTTGAGGAAACATTGGAAAAATTGGTTTATTTATTGTCTAAACAGGACAAATAAATTTCTCTTGGGGATCATTCCTTCAGATCGTAAACAGGACCCTCGCAAGGTGTTAGGCCCTGTTGGTGTACTTGGTAGGGCACTGAAAACCTGTGCCAACCAACTGATGAGAGTGTTCAAGGACGCCTTCAGTCTCACTGCTGCAGTCGGAGGTTTCCACCTGCTTCAGAAGGGCAATGACCACACCAGGTCCAAGAAGAGCAGGGTAAGCTGCCTTAGTGACTATTGCTCAGTGGCATTCACATCTACTCGAGGTTGGTCATGGTTAGAATCGACACGTGCCTAAGCAGGGGTACAGACCCGCTACAATTTGCCTGTCACCACGATAGGTCTACGGCAAATGCAATCTCACTGGCCCTCTGCTCAGTTTTGGATCACCTGGACAGTAACAATACCTATGTCAGGCAGCTGCTTGTTGACTATGGCTCAGCATTCAACACAATCATACCCTCAGTTCCAATCAACAAGCTCCAAAACCTGGGCCTCTGCAACTGTATCCGTGACTTCCTCATCGTGAGACCACAGTCATTGAGAATCGGAAATAACTCCTCCTCCTCGCTGACAATCAGCTCTGGCATACCTCAAGGATGCATGCGTAGCCTGCTGCTGTACTGTCTCTACACTCATAATTATGTAGCTTGGGACAGCTCCAACACCATCTATAGAATTGCCAATGAGTCCAGAACAAGCTGCCAGTGCAAATGGTGCGTTCAACATTTGAGAGAAGTTTGGACAGGTACATGGATGGTAGGGGTATGGAGAGCTACGGTGCAGGTATAAATCGATGGGGATAGTGTGGCATGGCCAAGATGGGCCAAAGGGCCTGTTTCTGTCTGTACTTTTCTATGACTCTATTGTTGGCAGAATTTCAGATGGTGATAAGGAGGTGTACTTGGAGTGAAACAGATCAGCTGGTTAAGTGGTGTCACAGCAACAACCTTGCACTCAATGACAGTAAGACCAAGGAATTAATTGTTGGCTTCAGGAAAGGGAAGTCAAGGGAACACGTAGCCCATCCTCATCGAGGGATCAGAAGTGGGAAGAGTGAGCAGCTTCAAATTCCTGGTGTCAGCATCTCTGAGGATCTGTCCTGGGCCCAACATATTGATGCATTTACAAAGAAAGCACAGCAACGGCTATATTTCTTTAAGAGTTTGAGGAGATGTGACAGGTTACTAAAGACACTCGCAATTTCTACAGAAGTACTGTGGAGATGGTGGGCACGTGGCCAAGTGGTTAAGGCATTTGACTAGCTACCTGAAGGTCATGAGTTCGAGCCCCAGCCAAGGCAGCGTGTTGTGTCCTTGAGCAAGGCACTTAACCACACAGTGCTCTGCCATGACACTGGTGCCAAGCTGTATTAGCCCTTGCCCTTCCCTTGGACAACATCAGTGTCGTGGAGAGGGGAGACTTGCAGCATGGGCAACTGCTGGTCTTCCTTACAACCTTGCCCAGGCCTGCGCCCTGGAGAGTGAAGACTTTCCAGGCGCAAGTCCATGGTCTCACAAGACTAATGGATGCTTTTAACTGTGGAGAGCATTCTAACTGGTTGCATCACCGTTGGGTATGAAGAAGCCACTGCACAGGGTCGGAAAAAGCCGCAGGAACTTGTGAACTCAGCCATTTCCAACATGGGCATCACCCACTTCAGCATCCAGGATTTCTACAAAAGGCGATCCCTCAGAAAGGTGGCATTCATCATTAAGGACCCCCATCACCCAGGACATGTCCTCTTCTCATTGCTACCATTAAGAAGGTGATACACACACTCAATGTTTCATGAGCAGCTTCCTCCTCTCTGCCATCAGATTTCTGAATGGATAATGAACCCTTTGAACCAATGAACCAAACTACCTCACTATTTTTTTCCTTTCTTTTTGTACTACTTATTTAATTTAACGTTTTTTTAATATACATCTTACTGTAATTTATAGTTTTTACGTCTAGGTATTGCAATGCACTGCGGCCACAAAACACCAAATTTCACAGCATATGCCAGTGATATTAAACCTGACTCTGATTCTGAAAGCTATCATAAAACATACTCTTACAACATCTTAATGGATATTGAGCATTACTTGACAAAAGAATAAACATGACTGTGCTCTATTAAAATATTTTGGAGATACTGAACAGATTTTTGGAAATGGGACGTGAGTGGATTGGAGCTGGGGGTTTTGTATGTTATTTCTGGATTGAAGAGTTGGAGTAAGGGTAATCTGACTTTTCCTTAACTTTATTATGAACTTAAAGCTGTATGGTAGTTCGTTTAAACTTAGTTTCTTATTGTACATTCCCTTGTGCTGCCTTCCAACTGGAGCTAATTTACTCTTCGGTCCTTCCAATGCTCATTCACAGCCTGTTTGAGATGAGCGTCACAAACTATCTTGCAAGGATGTTTCTTCAAATCCAGATTTGGAAATTAAACACCAGTGGCAACTGTTTGTACAAAAAGTTATAATGGTTACGCTAATGAATTTTCTCATTCTGACAAAGGGTCTTTGCCATGGATGTGAATATTTATATTCTCTTTCTGAGTTTGTAAACAGGTCTTCAATGTATTTCACACAACTTTGAGTTTTGTTTTGGATATTTCTTTGACATTCGTGTTTCAGTTTTTTACCTGTGCTGAATGACATGGTCATTATTGTTTGAGTTCCTGAGTACACTTGCCCTATCTTAACACGAACTGTACGGGCCTTTCATCACACACAATAGTGGTCAAGGAACGAAATGAATTGAGGAAATCTATGGAAAATTTGTGTTTGTGGTAATACATACTAAAATGGGCTAGGAATGCCATACAAAACATTTTAAGTTTTGATATTACTGACAAAATAGGCCTTTTGCAGATGTTGAATGCCAGGACATGAGTTGGCTATTGCAACCTTACTTGTCAAAAAGAAGCAAAACAGGAAATGGAAAATTCTACATTTGCTTGGGCTAATATCTTGGGAAGGAAATGCTTTGAATGCACTTTACTGAATGCAATTAAGGTTCATCCAAAGAGCATTAACTGGAATGGTTAGAGTGGCTTTGCCAACAAATATTCATGGCTCATTAAGCTTCTGGAATTCTTTTGTGTAAGTAACTGAAAGAGGACTGTACAGTGAATATAATTGATTTGGGTACTCGGGGTATATTTGATCATATTTCATGTGAAGATTTTAGAGAAGAAATTAATGACATTTTCCAACTGAACAGAGAATGTGAATGTACAATAAAGGCACAATTAGATGTGATTTTAAAAGTAACTGCAAGTTGTACAAAATGCAACAGACTGAGGAATCATTAATGTATGGGTGAAACAAATTATTGTAATTTGAAGCAAGAGCAAATATGAATTAACAGTTTAAAAAATGTGCTTTGAGACTTCAGGAACATATGAAAGTGTTGTTACCTTCAGCAGTGTTGAACTGTATTCTGTAATTATGTTTTTACATTTACTTTCCTTTTTATCTCACACCCACCCTCAGAGCAACAGGTTTATAGACAGAGTCTGGAGTATAGAATGACAAAGGTGTATTTCAGATGAATGAAACTTATAGTTCAAATCAGAGCTCGAAACTTTGAGTATGGCTGGAAAGCTTAAAGGTCCATTTTCACAGAGTTCGGCAATGCAATGCAGTTGGGGAGGGGGAGGTGGACGCTCATCCAAGTTGAATATTTAGTAAAACTTGTCTTTTTCAAATCAGTGTGTTGACGTTTGAATATAAATTTGCTACAACCAGTGGATCCCAGATACTGGAATTACTTAGTTTTTCTGTTGTTCGTTCATTATGCACTGTGTTGAATGATATAGGTGATCATGGCCTTTCCATGACCATGATTGTTCTTGGGAATTTTTTCTACAGAACTGGTTTGCCATTGCCTTCTTCTGAACAGTGTCTTTACAAGATGAGTGACCGCAGCCATGAACAATACTCTTCAGAGATCTTCTGCCTGGCATCAGTGGTCGCATAATCAGGATTTGTGATGTGCATGAGCTGTTCACATGGCCATCCGCTACCTGCCCCCATACCTTCATGTGACCCTGATCCGGGGTGGGGGAAGGCTAAGCAGGTGCTACACCTTTCCCAAGGGTGACCTACAGGCTAGCAGAGGGAAAGAGTGCCTTTCACCTTGTTTTGTAGCGATGTACCTCCACTCCACAACTTATTTTTCAAAATTTGCTTAAAATAGGGATCTTTCCTTCTCCCACTCCCTGTATGACTTATCCATTTAAACTCCCCCTAGTTCTAATAGTTACTTTGACTATGGAATGATTGTTGGTGCCAGAGAGGGTGGTTTGAGTATCTCAGAAACAGCTGTTCTGGAATTTTCACACACTACAGAACAGAGAACAGTGCGAAAAACAAAAAAAAACATCCAGTGAGCTTCAGTTCTGTGGGCAAAAATGCCTTGTTATTGAGAGAGGTCAGGGGAGAAGAGCCAGATTTAAGCTGACAGGAAGGCAACAGTAACTCAAATAACCATGTGTTACAACAGTCATGTACAGAAGAGCATTTCTGACCGCACAACACATCAAACCTTCAACGTGGATGGGCTACAGCAGCAGGAGACCACACCAGGTTCCACTCCTATGGCTACTTTATCGGGTACATTCCTGTATATGACACTGTATATGACAAGCCACCAGGGGCACTGCACTGATCCCCATGGTGCACTGCTGGTCAAAGAGCCGTCAATCCATTACCATCACCTAACTCCTTCCAGCTAGACAATTTTGTATCCAATTGAACAGCTCACCCAGGATCCTATGTGATCTCTCCTTCCGGACAACCCTATCATGGGGACCTAGTGGAAGGCCCTGCTTAAGCCCTCTCTTCTTTAATTCTCATGGTCACTCCTTCAAAAAGAGAACTCAAGTCAAATTTGTGAGACACGAGAAGTATGGTTACTTTCAAGATCAGAGTGACAGCAGGAAACAAGCACCAATGCTAGTTGTCGGTGCAGCAGTGCAAGGGGAACCCAGGCAGTATTGAAACAAAGAATGCTCTATATAGCTTACAAAACGTCAGGTACAGCTGGTTTTCCATAGCAACAGCCTTTATCTGCCGTGAGTTAAAAAGAATTTTTTCAAGGTAATACAGAGGAGCTTATCAGCTAAGTAGGGGGGGCTGAAATGTGTTGACTGTTGGAACAGCACTTCCAGGACATTTTCTGGGAGACGGGAGGTAAGTCGTAAGATTTGCAACGCAAAGTCATTTTGGTAGCAGTGTCTTGTCAGAGGAGTCATGAAGATGAGACATTGGACAGAAGAAAAGTGATCAAGGTATGTGGAATTTAATTTATAAGCATTGCAAGAAGCTGGAAATAAATGGTTTACAATTATTGATTGTGAATATGGGTCAAGAGCGGAAGGAAGAAACAATTATCATGGAATTAGGCATCGACCCAGAGTGTAGCAACTGGTTGAAAACAAACTAAAAGTTGCTGAGAGACTAAATGAGGGAGTAGTGCACTGTATGATGCACTTTCAAGTCAAAAATGTACCTTTAATCTTCTATTACAAACCAACAATAAATCATTCGACTCTCCATAATTCAAGTAAAACAAAAATGAGGGAGATAAGCGTAATTGGATTATATTCAAAGACAAAAAATATGTGCTCCTTACTCACCCCCTCTCTATGCCGCTATGCAGGTGAATAAGTGACCATATTTATTTCTCTCCATGTGACAAATTACCTTAACCCAGAGTGAGGATACTCAACGCAAATACAACACAGACAGTCAATAAATAGATACATGGCTCTGACAAAGGGGTCAAATAAATGACTGGTTTAAAGTTCAGGATTGATTTCAGAGTACTTGTACTGACGTGTGGAATACCGTACAGTATTGACTGGCAACCTGCAGTTTTGAAGAAAGCTGTATCGCAAAACTATAGGTTTTCAACCCAAGGATGATTAAAACTTGCTGCTGCATTTATTTTGTTAAATAGTTACTCATAATTGTGGACTTTCTTTAACTTGTATATCTCATTGCCATTTTATTAACAGGTTTAGCATTCATTTTCAAGATAACAATATTATTAATATCCATTTAGATGGGATGTTTGAGACCCCACAGTCATCTAAAACCAAGTGAGACAACATTTTCTTTCATGTGGTTTTTAGAAGTTCAATGACAAGCTAGGTATTATGTTGTGCTTCAGCTGAGCTTTGTTTCACCAGTGGAATGCCCCTCTCTCAAGGAGCGCATATTGGCTGATGAAAGGAGGGGGGTGGTGGTGAATGAGGAAGTAGAAGCATGTACTGGAAGAACAGAGCTGCAGCAGGTATGGATGACCGAAACCTTCCCTGGTTGCTAATCCTCCAGGATTATTTCGGATATGATGAAATTAAGGATAAATCCTTTGATTTAGCTGCTCATCAAAGAAAATATCGAGCAATGCATATCAAGGAAGTGTTTTCTTTAGTACATTTGGGAAATTGGAGAAGTGTTTGAAAAGGATCCTTGGCTGCATATGGCTGCCGCATGTGTGGGACAGGGTGAACACTCAGGAAGGTTCATATCACAGTTTGCTAATGTATATCCTGTCTGTATTATCATGGCATTTGTAAAATTCATGACCACATTATGGATGAGGTTGTTGATCTTACAGTACCTGGAGACAAATCTGGTGACACGGCTATTAGCTAGGCTTTTAAGCAACCAGGCTGTTGGTTATATTGCAAGAAATACATATTATATCACAAATAAAAATTAAATTGTGGTCTCCAGTCAATATATTGCTTTTATTTTAGCCTTTAGATCATAGGCTACTGATGTTGTATGTGGACTGGTTTCTTAAGCCCACTGTGGAAGACCGTATACATACCTATCCTCCTTGTGTTTCAGTTTTTGGCTTTGTCTTGTATGACCTGGTGTCCATTATTGTGAACTGTGAATCATTGAGTGGCAGTTTACAACTTGAGAGCCAGATATTCTGATTAACAAAGAAAGGGGGTCTGTCAGATGCCTGGCAGTTCCTGCAACTCAGCAAAAATAGCTGAAGGGTATTTAATTTCTACTCGTGTCCTGGTTTTTCCTGCTGCAATTTTGCCATTAATACAATTTCCAAACCATCTGCTTGTAAGTGAATGAGAGCTGGTATGGTTTGTCATTTCCCCAGTTGAAATGTAAAAGTTGAATTCTATAGCTTAGCAACCACACTTCAAGTCTTGATAATGCTTTGATTCAAACCAGCCATTTGACCTTGAGCTCCCTTTAAGTTCTCTTTTGGGACATGGGTTTTACAGTTCATTTCTCCATCTTGGCATGATTAAAGGCTGGAGCATTTGAGTGCCAAAATAACTTTTGTCCAGAATTTGATCCTTTGTGATTTGACTGTTGTCCATTCTTCTGCCCACACTGTTTCCCCCTTGACTCAGGGTTGTATGTGTTAATCATCTGGGTGGGAAATTTGGTCCTAACAGTCTCCTGTGTCACCATCCAGAATGCACAAGAAAATGATAATCAGCATATGGCAGCAAATTTCCTCATTACATTTTGATCAACAGTGTACACTTGGCATTTTCCAGGAGCTTATGGATTCTGTGTGGTTGAAGGTTATGCATTCGATACCTCCTGAAGCAAGATCAACTGAAGTGGAAAAGCTGCTAGTTTCATAATTTCTTATTGTGTGTGCAGTTCCAAGACTGTTCCATGAATGATTAACTTGCTCATTCCAGCTGTGAGCCTTCCCTTTCCACATGCTACTAAACGTGTTCTGCTCAGAACTACAGTTCAAGCATTGTTGCAGCATGTCAGTGTTTATTAATTGGCAGGGACAATGCCTGAGGGTTTTTATATCTAACCTCCCATTCTTGATTGATGCCATATTCAGAAAATAACCATTATATAAGTGAACTTTATAACATCATTGCATACCAACACACACACACACACATACACACACACACGGGGGATTTTACACAATGGCTTTCATTCAACTCTAGAACAATTAAGAAGGGATTGTCTGTCAATCATTCTGAATATAATTACTAATGTAAGATAGGAGTACCACGGCAATTGGTACCACAGAGAATTTCCAGCAAGAATGTTGGCAGAGTGTTGAAAGCTAGATAAAGTGTTCCTGATAAGTTGCACATGTCCACTTCCTGAGTGCTACACCTATAAACAATGATCAAAGTATTCAACAGTGAATTGTTTAATGCCAATCAGCTGGTTGATATTTAGAGAGAGTGTTCTTTGGAGCCTTCAGGTGAGAGTTTGCAAGTAATTTCAAGTGTAATTGCACTTTATTTAGGCTCCTTCATTTCTCCCAGAGGTGCAAACTTATCCCCCAAGTAAACTTTAAATTGAAGTTCTCTGTCTCTTTCACTGTATGATATACTCCATACTGTAAAGGTAGCACACTAGACCATCAGGCCAGTACCTGAACACTTTGAATGTCAATTAGAAATTGCTTACCGATGCATGCATCCTCTGCACCATCCCTTCTCAAAATAAACTGTGTCACTTAATAAAGTGAATGGCGTTAAAAGCAGCCAACATGGTCATTATATGGGTTTGTTTACAATTTTTGATGCTGTCAGTCAATGTCATCCAGCCGTCACTGTCAGTGAAATTGTGATGTATCCTGTCATTAAATCTGGGTGTTAAAGGAGCTTTCAAAATAAACATTCACGATCCACCAAGTCCTAATTTTGTGGCAATTGTATTTTGACATCCAGTTTCTTGGGAGTTGCTATAACAATTTAAGATTCTTTTAAGCATTTAATATCTCAGTAAATTTTCTGTCCAGCAGAAATCATGATTTGAAAGTTGATTGAAGTGAATTGAGTTGTGGAGTTAAAGGAGGAGACAGGTTTGTTAGCATGGGGAGGTTGGGGTAGAATCTGCTTCAGTTAATAGGGATTTTCTAAAGAGTTAAAAATGTTACCAGGCCATTAAGTTTAAACTTTCAAGTTATAGGCGAGTTGTGTAGAATGGTGTTGTTCCTGCTTTGATCAATTTGAATTCATTTTTGGAAGCATTTTATGAATGGCTCTTGGAAATCTGGGGGAAGATGTAGTCTTTCATTTTTTCCAGGTATTTGTATTTCCTTTTCATGCTGAGGAACACCTTCCACGGTTGCTTATTGCTGACCGCTATGCTGCCCAAGCAGCTATCTTTTATGTGTTGACTGAAACAGGGTGTCAAAGTAAGGCTGTGGAACTGGTGATAAGGAAAACTACAGCCAATTGCAAACATGTCTCTTCTTGCTTCAGTTTCTCCGTTTGTTGCCACTGTTTTAACCTGCCACACACCGAAGTCAAAATTTTCGCTTTCATTGAAGTTAGATGAAATCTGCATGTAGCAGTTAACAAAAAAAAAAGCAATTGATTCCTTTAGCATGCAGGAAGTGCTGAACAACCTATTTGGGAAGAATTGAAATGCTCTAAGAATGCTGAGCTTTCAACAGGTTCCAGCCAGAATTACTTATTTCAGCTGTACAAATATTAAACTTGACCATGAACCCTTAACCCTTACAAAGGATGCAAACACAAAGAAGTAATTACGTTATCTTGTTGACTTAATGACTCAAATTATTGACCTCACTTGTCATTGCAATATTTTTATTTAGATCTCACCAATTTATATTGTCTCTGAGCAGTGCATTAATCATAGTGTTGCAAGTTTTCCATGATTCTATGTCTGTGCTGATAAATAATGTTGGATTTAAAACACATTAGCTGGACATTTGCCCTAATGTGGTAAATGTTAAATCACCACTTCCTGTGACTGAAGGCAACCTTTTCATAATAATCTATTGTGCCATTCAGTAATTTGGGCCAGTCTTAAATAACACAGACTTGTTCATTTGACAATGTTAAGGATATGATAATTAAATCATTTGATTCTCCATGGATGCTGCCAACTTTCCCATTTCAATTTAATTAATTTTAAAGCTTTGACAGCTTCACTGACAACAGAAAAGGCAAAATAACTTTACTCTATTTTCATTTCTAAACCATGTTTTTATTTGGGCCAAGAACTGAATTATTTGAAGCAGGATTATTTAAAACAGCAAAGTTCATGGGTTGAGGGTGTACCAGAGCTGCATTGAGCAAATGACACAGGTCAACTCCAGAAAGGCAAATGTGTTTAGCGTGCTTTGCTGCACGAAAGAGAGAAAAAAAATTTGAGGAAAACCAATGTGACAAGGAGGGGGTTGATTAGATTTTTTTGTAGTGTCGATGTATACATGCATGGTTCAGTGGCTCCTTTCAGTTGTTCTTCACCAGTTTGATACACAGGATTTGATCTTGTTAATATTTAAAAAAATAATTTAATTGATTTAAAATTTTTTTATGTGTTTTCCTGTCATAAGGATCTTGCATTGCCACTTGTTGGTGTCATGCTCCACTCAACAGATCCTGGTTGAGAAAAGTTAGTGTACTTGTGCAGATAACAGAAGGTGTGAAATGGATGTGCTGTTTTCACTTTATTTTCTTAATCCCTGGAGAGTATCCTGTCTACTCCACATGCAAATATTGCATTGCCAGCTATTGGTCAAGGCGTTCTAGTACTCAAGGGGTTGCAACTTTAATGTACCCGGAGCCACTGAATCTCTCTTAGTGTAAGCCACACCTCAAATGTTTACACACAAGATGCCGAGGAAACTCAGCAAGTCAGCCAGCATTTATGGAGGGGAACAAACGGTTGATGTTTTGGGCAGAGACCTTTATTAGAACTGGGATCTTAGCAATCGTACCTTGAGTCAGAAGGTTGTAGATTCAATTCCTATTGCAGGATTTTGACCAAATCATCCGGACTGACTTTCCATGGCCTGTACTGAAACTGTATATTCAGTGAGATATCAGTTAGGATCTCCTGTCCCTTTGGGTGGAAATAAAAGTTAACAGAACATTGCTTTGAAGAGAAGTTGTGAGCTAATTTGTCCTTCAAGTGTATTAAAAACTATCTATTTGTGAAATTCTGCTGTGGGCAATTTGACCTTTGTATGTCCAACCTAACTAAGTGGCAGAACTCCAAAAGCAGGCTCAGGACACTTATAGATGCCCACAGGTTGTGACTGGTGATGTACAAATGCATCCTTTAATGAGCAGCTTTCTATCATACACAGTCTCTTAGAACAAATCAATTTTGGATTCAGTTCACGAACTTGCCTTAACCTTTTGGACCAGCCTCACATTAGGGACGTACTGAAGTTATTAATGCACTTAAGAAAAGATGACACTACCATTGCTAACAAGGGAAGTCAAAGCCAATATAAAAGTCAAAGAGAGGGCATATAGTTGGGAAGTTAGAGGATTGGGAAGCTTTTAAAAACCAACAGAAGGCAACTAAAAAAAGTAATTCAAAAGGTAAAGATGGAATACGGTGGAGGCGGTAAAGATGGTGGTTGGCATCCATCTGTCTAGAGGGACAATGGGTGATGATCATCATCACAAGCCTAGGTGGAAGATATGGAGTTCCTGAGATGCCCAGTTGTCAAGATCCCCCTCTTGGCCTCACCGGTGTAGTCCAAAGGAAAGCTTGTGAAGCAATACATTTGGCACTAGTTTGGCTGCAGGAGCTGCCAGAAGGATGTTCACTGACGTCCAGCTGCCTTTAGGGCTGAACTCCAGATTTGCTGTCTGGGTTTACTCCTGCAGCCATTGTCCCTCCCGAGATTGCCCACAAAGCAGTGGGGCTATCTACTCATAGTTGGGGATCTGGTAGGCGGTAGGCATGAGTGCTACGTGTACAGGGCCAAACCTCCTCCCTGTCCTCTCGTTCACCCTGAGTCTGAAAGGAGTTCAGTTTCCGTGTGTCGCCAGCCAGGAGGCACTACGTGAAGCTTGCTGTAGGAGAGGCTCTGTACTGGCAGGAAGATACCTACACATTCACCTCTCCTTTTTGTAAGACTGTTAGCCAACGGTGGAAGCTCAATGTGAGAGCGCCAAGCACTACCCACTACACTACCACACTAGATGCATCCCAACAACCATTTCAACATACAAAAGTAAGCTAGCCAATAATATTAAAGAGGATACCAAAAGTTCCTTCTGATACATAAAATGTAAAAGAGAGGTGAGAGAGGATATCGGACTGCTGGAAAATGATACTGGAGTGGTAGTAATGGGGGACAATGAAATGGCAGATGAAGTGAATAAGTATTTTGCATCAGTCTTCACTGTGGGAGACACTGGCGGATAGTGGAAGTTCCAAGTGTCAGTGGGCATGAAGTGTATGAGGTTACCATAACCACAAGGAAGCTTCTTGGGAAATTGAAAGGTCTGGAGGTAGATAGGTCACCTGGTCCAGATGCCGGACAGAGTTCTGAAAGAGGAGGCTGAAGAGATCGTGGAGGCATTAGTAGACCATAAGATATAGGAGCAGAAGTAGGCCATTCGGCCCATCAAGTCTTCTCTGCCATGTAATCATGGGCTGATCCAATTCTTCCAGTTATCCCTACTCCCCTGCCTTCTCCCCATACCCTTTGATGCCCTGGCTAATCAAGAACTTATCTATCGCTGCCTTAAATACACCCAATGACTTGGCCTTCATAGCTGCTCGTGGCAACAAATTTCATAGATTTACCACCCTCTGACTTAAGTAGTTTCTCCACATTTCTGTTCTAAATGGACGTCCTTCAATCCTGAAGTCATGCCCTCTTATCCTAGTCTTCCCTACCATGGGAAATAACTTTGCCATATCTAATCCGTTCAGGCCTTTTAACATTCGGAATGTTTCTATGAGATCCCCTCTCATTCTCCTGAACTCCAGAGAATATAGCCCATATGAGATGTTCCTCATATGGTAACCCTTTCATTCCTGGAAGAATCTTTCAAGAATCACTTGTTTCTGGAATGGTTCTGGAAGACTGGAAAATTGCAAATGTCACTCCACTCTTGAAGAAGGGAGCGAGGCAGAAGAAAGAAAACTAGGCCAGTTAGTCAGTCCTCAGTGGTTGGAAGTTATTGGAGCCGATTATTAATGATGAGGTCTCAGGGTTCTTGGAGGCACAAGATAAAATAGGCCGCAGTCAACATGGTTGCCTCAAGGGATATCTTGCCTGACAAATTTGCTGGAATGCTTTGAAAAAATAACAAGCAGAATGGACAAGGAAAATCAGTTGATGTTGTGTACTTGGATTTTTGGAAGGCCTTTAACAAGGTGCCACACATGAGACTGCTTAACAAGCTACGAGCCCACGGTATTACAGCAAAGATTCTAGCATGGTAATGCAGTGGCTGATTGGTAAGAGGCAAAGAGTGGGAATAGAGGGAGTCTTTTCTGACTGGGTGCCGGTAACTAGTGGTGTTCCACAGGGTCTGTGTTGAGACCGATTCTTTTTACGTTATATCTCAATGATTTGGATGTTGGAATTGATGGCTTTGTTGCAAAGTTTGCAGATGATATGAAGATAGGTGGAGGGGCGGGTAGTTTTGAGGAAGTAGAGTGGCTACAAAAGGACTTGGACAAACTAGGAGAATGGGCAAAGAAATGGCAGATGGAATACAGTGTCGGGAAGTATATGGTTATATACTTCGGTAGAAGAAGTGAAAGGGTTGACTATTTTCTGAATGGAGAGAAAATTCAAAAACCTGAGGTGCAAGGGGACTTGGGAGTCAGTGTGCAGGATTCCCTAATGGTTAATTTGCACGTTGAGTCTGTGGTGAGGAAGGCAAATGCAATGTTAGCTTTCATTTCAAGAGAACTAGAATATAAAAGCAAGGATGAAATGTTGAGACTATATGAAGCATTGGTGGGGTCTCACTTGGAGTATTGTGAGCAGCTTTGAGCTCCTTATCTCAGAAAGGATGTGCTGAGGCTGGAGAGGGTTCAAAGGAAGTTCACGAAAATGATTCCAGGATTGAATGGCCTCTCTTATGAATAGCATTTGATGGCTCTGGGCCTGTATTCACTGGAATTCAGAAGAATGAGGGGTGATCTCATTGAAATGTATTGAATGGTGAACGGTCTTGATAGAGTGAATGTGGAGGGGATGTTTCCTATGGTAGGAGAGTCTAAGACAAGAGAATACAGCCTCCAAATAGAAGGGTGTCCTTTTAGAACTGAGATGAGGAATTCTTTAGCCAGAGAGTGGCGAATGTATGCAGTTCTTTTCCACAGGCAGCTGTGGGGGCCAGGTCGTTATGTATATCTAAGGTGGAGGTTGATAGATTCTTGATTGTTCAGGGCATGAAGGGATATGGGGTGAATGCAGGGGATTGGGGTTGAGAGGAAAATTGGATTAGTCATGATGAAATGGCAGAACAGATACGTTGGGCCAAATGGCCTAATTCTGCTCCTATATTTTATGGTCTTAATATCATTGGTATATGTTGTGAAATTTGTTAATTTTGTGGCATGACATGATAAATATAGAGAAAAAAATCTGAGATAACTTTATTGTATATATGTCTATTAAATAGTGACAGTAGCGCAGAAAGAAAAGAAATAAAAAAATGGCGAGGTATTTTTATGGGTTCAATGTCTATTCAGAAATCAGATGGCAGATGGGAAGAAGCTGTTCCTGAATCGCTGAGTCTGTGCCTTTAGGCTTTAGTACCTCCTTCCCAATGGTAGCAGCGAAGAGGGTATGTCCTGGGTGGTGGGGATCCTTAATGATGGACTCTACCTTCCTAAGACACCACTCCTTGAAGATGTCTTGCATACTGTGGAGGCTGGTACCCATGATAGAACTGACCAACTTTACAAGTTTCTGTAACATTTTGAACTTGTGTAGTAGCCCCCCGCCCCCGCCGCCCCCCATGCCAGACGGTGACGCAGCCAGTTAGCATTCCCTCTACGGTACATTTGTAAAAGTTTTTGAGTGTTTTAGTTGACTAACCAAATCTCCTCAAACTCCTATTGAAATATAGCCTTTGTCTTGCCTTCTTTATAACTGCATCCAGGTTAAGTCCTCAGAGATATCAACACTCAGAAACTTGAAATTGCTCACTCTCTCCACTTCTGATTCCTCTATGAGGATTGGTTTGTTTTCCTTTGTCTTACCCTCCTGAAGTCCACAATTGGCTCTTTGGTCTTGCTGCCGTTGAGTGTGACATCAATTGGCTGGTGTATTTGGCTCCTGTATACTCTTTTGTCACCATCTGTAATTCTGCCAACAATGGCTGTAAATTTATAAATGCTGTTTGAGCTGTGCGTAGCCACACAGTCATGGGTGTAGAGCAGTGGGCTAAGCACATATCCCTGTGGAGCATCAGTGTTAGTTGTCAAGGAGCTGAAGATGTTATTTCGAATCGACGCAGATTGTGGTCAGTGCTTTGAGTTGTCTATTTTACAAGTTGAATTCCTTGTACTAAAATGATGCAATTAGCCTTTGTTTTCTTCCAACGATACTTATCCCTACACTACCAACTGGATTTAACCTTTTCTCCACTCAGTGACTGTACCTCCCCATCTGAATATCCACTCTGAGCCCCATTCCTTTGTCAACTTGGGTTAAACCCTCCTCCAACTGCACCAACAGTAACTTGTAAACTGAGCTCTGACGAAGGGTCTCAGCCCAAAACATCATATTGGTATACAATTGACAGTTATCAATTTAACTGAATTCTTCAGTCTGTGCCTTGGACTGAAACAAAAATGATTTCGTGGTATTTCCCAGGTTGTCTGTTTTGTTTCCAGAAAAAAACTTGTCTCTCTTCTTAGTCCTGATATTTTTTTGGCATAATCAAGGATGTATACAAAGGGCCACACGGTGGCGTAGTGGTTAGCGCGATGCTATTACAGCTTGGGGCATTCGAATTCGAGTTCAATCCCGGCTTCCTCCGTAAGGAGTCTATATGTCTCCTGGTCTTAGCAAGTCCATTGGGCAGATTCTTCAGAGATTCTTGATTCGTCAGGGCATGAAGGGACACAGGGAGAAGCCAGGAGATTGGGGCTGAGGGGGAATGGATCAGCCAAGATGAAATGGCGGAGCAGACTTGATGGCCTAATTCTGTTTCTATATTATGGTCTTCTATACTCCCCGTGGAATACATGTGTTTGTTTTCCCCCAGATCCTCTGGTTTCCTCCCAACAGTCCAAATACAGTGCCTACAAAACGTATTCAGCCCCCTTGGAAATTTTCATGTCTTATTGTTTTACAGCATAGAATCACGGTGGATTTAATTTGGCTTTTTTTTGACACGATCAACAGAAAAAGACTCATGTTAAAGTAAAATCAGATCTCTACAAAGTGATCTAAATTATTTAGAAATATAAAACACAAAATAACTGATTGCATAAGTCTTCACCCTCTTTAAGTCAGTATTTTAGCAGATGCACCTTTGGCAGCAATTACAGCCTTGAGTCTGTGTGAATAGGTCTCTATCAGCTTTGCACATCAGGACACTGCAATTTTTCCCTATTCTTCTTTGCTAAACTGTTAATGCTCTGTCAGGTTGCATGGGGATCGTGAATGAGCAGCCCTTTTCAAGTCCAGCCACAAATTTTCAATTGGATTGAGGTCTGGACTCTGACTTGGCCACTTCGGGACATTAACTTTGTTGTTTTAAAGCCATTCCTGTGTAGCTTTGGCTTTATGCTTGGGGTTATTGTCTTGCTGGAAAGCAAATGTTCTCCCAAGTCATAGTTCTCTTACAGACTACATCAGGTTTTCCTCCAGGATTTCCCTGTATTTTGCTGCATTCATTTTACCCTCTACTTTCACAAGCTTTCCAGGGTCTGCTGCAGTGAAGCATCCCTACAGCATGATGCAGCCACCACCGTGCTTCACATTAAGGATGGTGTGGTTTTTGGTGATGTGCGGTGCTTGGCTTACACCAAACATAGCATTTAGTCTGATGGCCAAAAAGCTTCATTTTGGTTTCATCGGACCATAGAATTTTCTTCCAGCTGACTTCAGCTTAAGCTTCCGGCATACTCTAGCTGAGATTCTGTGTGAGTTTTTTCAACAGTGGCTTTCTCTTTGCCACTCTACCATAAAGCTGTGACTGGTGAAGCACCCAGGCAAGAGTTGCAAGTGCAGTCTTTCCTGTGGCAAGCACTGAAGCCTCTAACTCTTCCAGAGGTGTCATAAGTCTCTTGGTGGCTTCCCTCTCTAGTCCACTTCTTGTGCAGTCACTCAGTTTTTACGGACGGCCTGCTCTAGACAGATTTACAGCTGTGCCATATTCTTTCCATTTCTTGATGATTGACTTAACTGTACTCCAAAGGACATTCAGTGAATTAGAAATTTTCTTGTATCCATCTCCTGACTCGTGTTTTTCAATAGCTTTTTTTGGGGAGTTGCTTGGAGCGTTCTTTTATCTTCACGGTGTAGTATTTGCCGGATACTGACTCACGAGCAGTTGGACCTTCCAGATAAAGTTGTATTTTTACTGCAGTCAATTGAAACACTTGACTGCATGCAATGATTTCCATTTAATTAATTATGTGACTTCTAAGACCAGTTGGCTGCACCAGTGATGATTTGGTGTGTCATATTAAAGGGGGGGGGGGAAACTTATGCAATAATTTTGTGTTTTAAAATTGTAATTAATTTAGATCACTTTGTAGAAATCTGTTTTCACTTTGACATGAAGGAGTCTTTTTCTGCTGATCAGTGTCAAACAAGCCAAAATAAATCACTTTCATCAATGCTGTAAAACAATAAAACATGAAAACTTCCAAAGAAGGTGAATACTTTTTACAGGCACTGTACATACTGGATAGGTTAATTGGTCATTCTAAATTGTACTGATTAGGTGAGGGTTAAATCAGCAGTTTCTGGGCGGTGTAGTTTGAACTACCAGAAGGTGCTACTCCACGCTGTATCTCTAATGAAATTAACAAAACCGTGGTGTTTTTGGCATTTTAAAATTTTGTTTCTGATTTCCAGCATCTGCAATACTTTACTATTTTATCATTGGAAATACATTGATTTTTAAGTAATTCTGTATAACTGGTACTCTACCCAAATATCTATTTGTACAAGTTCTGTAACCAAATACTCAAAGCTTTTGTCTTGTGTATGGACTTGCATTGTTCATGCTTTCCATCAGGGCTCTGGGAAAATGAGTTTTTCTTTATTTAATCGTGGTCCCAGCCTGTAACAATTAAGTCTAATTTTTTTTAAAAAGAGATTTCCTTATACTGGCATTGCTTAGTTTTTCATGTATTACAGCTAGCCACCTTATTGTTGAGATTTTATTTGAGAGTTCAAGGTTATTTTCTGAAGCTGGGTAAGTAGAAAACCTGCATGTTAAATAGTTTTCCTGTACGGATAAAGTTGTACTTAATTTGTGTTGGTATGTTGACGGTGATGGACTTTATCGTATTAAATGTAAGTTGATTTGGTACCCGCTGTTTTTTTCGTAAAGACAAATAATTTGCTCAATGTACTGTTAGCTTGGATAATTGTCAACTGATAAGCATAAAATTGGCAGAAAAGGCCTGTGACATCAAGTTTCCATTAAAATATACTATGTAATTCTTCTTTCTTTATTTTAAAGATTGACAATTTGCAGAGCTGGAAAATCAAGCAAACCCAGTCGCTGTTTTGAATTTCATATTGCCCACATTGAGAAGGGTGAGATGCCAAGAAATATTATCTAAAAACATTTTTATATGTTTATGTTTTTGAGGATTGTTTGAGTAAAGCAAATATTGCACGATTCTTGTTCACACTCAAGACTGAAGTAAAGATTGTGAGATTGAAGTAATAATTTGAAAGGACTTTAAAATAATATTCATTAGTCAACTATTTCTGTAAATGTAGTGACAAATACAAAGAAGTAACCAAAAATTCTCATGGGTCAAGGCTCCAGTGGTTAACAGATGTCTCAGTTGTTTTGCCAGCCAGTAGGAGTAAGTATGGGGATCCCTATATAAAAGGTCAAAATGGAAATGGATGCACAATAAAGATCTTCCATTGGGTAACTTTGTGCTTTTATATCTTCTGTTCAGCATGCTCTCAAAGCCAAGTCAATGTTCCCTTTGTTTTGAGAAAGAAAACCTATGAATATGTAAATACTTTGGAGATTTCTGTAATTGCTCCAGTATGTGTTCCACTTGTTTGACCTCTTTTGGGGAGAGAGATGTGCTCAGTAAATGCACCGTTAAAATTAATGAATTGTAGTTTAAAAACTGCGTTTTTTAATTTTGAGTACATGAGCGATGATGTATTTATGAGGCAACTTTATAATGGGAAGTCTGGTAGGGTGGTTAATCTGCTCTTGGTTGCTTATTCTTATCTCTATACTCTCATCAGGCCTACTGTCCATGAAGTGTGCCTGATAGTTTAAAATATTTTGTTTTAACAGTGTATCAATGGTAACCAAATCCTAGAAGGGGAATTCCTTCTCAACAACATTGGTCAAAGATCTCCTGTGACTACAGATACTCTAATCAATTTGGGGCTTTGGATTTATTTTCTGTCTATAGAATTGATGTAAACAGAGTTTGTTTCTTTTTGCTCTTGGTAAATCTTCTGAATATGTACTTCTAAAGCACCATATCAAGTCTACAGTGACTGAAATTATCTCAGAAAAATACTTCTAGGTTGTAAAGGTATGAGCTGTAAATTGCTATAGAAGAATCTTTTTGACTTAGTCAAAAAGGTAAGTTTTCTGTAGGTTTTTAAATGCAGAGACAATGGCAATGAGTTTAGGGATTAACTTGCAGAGTGGAGGCAGGTGAAGATTAAAACAAAGAATGGAGTGAACTAGACACGCACACTCACAGATGCACACGCATGTGCACACACAGTGCTGGAGGAACTCAGCAAGTCAGGCAGCATCTGTGGAAAGGAATAAAGAGTCAATATTTCGGGCCAAGACCCTTTATCAGAAGATGACTTGAAACGTTCCTCTTCATAAATGGAGCAGAAATAGTTGTCTGAGATACACAAGAGAAATCATTGCATAGCCACAAACATTCCACCGATATCCCACCTCAAAGAGCCATCTGATCCTCTGTGAGGAACAACAGCTCTTAATCTGTCAGTGTATAAACCTGGTGCTCTGTTAGTAAATTGGGGAATTGAAGTAGAGCAAGTCTGAAACATAGATCAAGGGTTCACTATGTATCCACACACCAAAAATACTCTCAGTTTAAGATCAACAGCAGTGTATCAGGGGGAGGTAAATATTGAGCTATTTGGAGTGGTGGTTCAGAACTTAGATTTTTCTTTTAAAGGCAAAGAGCAAGAAAATTCCATATTCTGAATCATTTGTATACAGTTGGCTAGGAAGAGCAGAGGGGAAGAGGGGATGGAAGTAGTGTTTCAGAGTCAAAGGGGCAGTAGTTTCAGCTGGAATGAATGTCTGACAAAGATTTCACAAACCTGGGAGTTTAAAGGTCTTGTTGTGGGAGTAATTTGTCTTTGTATGCTCAGTTACAGATGTGCACTTGTTGTCTGTTGCTTGTATCTGCTTTTCCATATTTAAATTTATTGACTTGGGAGCCATTTGATTTGTTTACAGGTGTATAGGCAGTGTCTGAGGCACTGAATTTGACGAATTTCTATTCACGTTCCTTTGTTTTGTTGTGGATATAACCTGATTTAATTGTTCATTATGACAAGGCTGTTGTACACTTCTACCTTTTCCAAATTCTTACCTTGTAAAATGAATTTTATTCAAATTTATTAATTTTATTTTGGACTCCTAAAAATCTCTGGGCAGTTTGTAGCTGATTCACAATTAATGCACACCATTTCAACGAAGTCCCAGCATTGAAACTGGCCATTTACCCTAAGCAATTCATCTCTGCTTTTATCCTTCATTCAGCCACTTGACCAAATCTAAATACTCACTCCTTCCCTGCATTTCTTTTTTTTTTCTCCTTCACCCCATCTAATTCCTTAACATTTCTTCTCGTTCACCTGATTGCCTTTATCCTTTCTCTCATCCCTTGCAACCTGTCATGTGAGTGTACCTTAGTTGGTTCTTTGTTCAGGGGGATGCTTGTACAGCTCCCTAATCAGATCCTTCAGAAGGTGTTTCCCTCGGACCCTGTGGGAAGCTGGTACCGAAATTCCAGAAGCCCCAGCAGAGGTATTTAAAACATCTTTGGCCACAGGTGAGGTGCTGGAGGATTGGAGGATAGCCAATGTTGTTCCATTGTTCAAGAAAGTCTCTAAGAATAAGCCAGGAAATTATAGGCCAATGTGTAGGCCTATCGGTAGTGGGAAAGTTATTGGAAGGTATTCCAAGGGACCAGATATATAAATATTTAGATGGGCGTGGACTGATTAGTGATAGTCAACATGGCTTTGTGTGTGGCAAATCATGTCTAACCGATCTTGTGGAGTTTTTCGAAGATGTTACCAGGAAAGTTGATGAAGGCAAGACAGGGGATGTTGTCTACATGGACTTTAGCAAGACCTTTGACAAGGTCCCCATGGCAGGTTGGTCAAGAAGGTGCAATTGCTTGACATTCAAGACATCGGCTTTGTGGGAGAAGGCTGTGTATTGAGTACAGGGAGTTGAGATGTTATGTTCAAATTGTATAAGTGGTTAGTGAGGCCTAATTTGGAGTGTGGTACCAGTTTTGGTCACCTACCTAAAGGATAGATGTAAATAAGATTGAAAGAGTGCAGAATATCTACAAGGATGTTGCCAGGACATGAAGAAAAGGTCGAATGGGTTAAGACTTTATTCCCTAGAATACAGAAGATTGAGGGGAGATTTGATAGTTATACAAAATTTTGAATGGTATAGATGACACTATTAGTAGAGTCATCTGTTAAGGCTGAAAGATGAAATGTTGAAGGTGAGCGTGAGGTGGAACCTCTTCACTCAGAGAGTGGTGAACGAGCTGCAGTGCAAGTGGTGGATTCTGGGTCAATTTCTTGACTTTTTTTCAGATAAATGGTGAAGAATGTAAAGGATTAATAGACAAATGAATGTCACGTCAGTGTTGACAGATAGTCAAGTGTAGTCATGCTTTCAGGTCGAACCATGTAATCTCATTAGTTCCATTTCCCTAATCATTTTCCTGAACTCTATTCTCTCTTACATAACAAGTCTCCATAGATTTTACCATTCACAATCACTTGGATTAATTTATGGCAACCGATTTACCTGCCAACCTGCACATCTTTGGGATGTGTGAGGAAAGTGGAGCATCTCAGGGAAACCCCACGTGATTGTAGTGGGAACATGCAAACTCTGCATAGTTAGCACCAGAGGTCAAGATCAAATCCAAGTTATAGGAGCTGAGAGGCAACAACACTGTTTGTTGTGTCACTGTGCTTTAAATGCGGAGTAAGGAGCATTGGAAGGCTGGGAGATGCATGAGCTAATTATGAAGTCAAGCGGTAAAGATGCATGGAGTATGTGTTTTGGATGGCAGTGCACAACGCTTTACAGTACCAGTGACCCAGGATCAATTCATGCCGCTGACTGTAAGGAATTTGTACATTCTCCCTGATCATGTGGGTTTCCTCTGGGTGCTCCTGTTTCTTCTCACAGTCTAAAGACGTACCAGTTAGTAGTTTAGTCGGTCATTGTAAATTGTAAATTAGGCTAGGATTAAATCAAGGGACTGCTTGGTGGCACGGCTTGAAGGCCTGAAAGGGCCAATTCCAAACTTTATCTCAATAAATAAAATACAGATATCCTTTATTTTCTATGAGAATGGTTAATTTAAAAGTGAGTTATGCATAGGTCTTCTGTTCTGAGATAAGCACATGATAAGAAATAGAAGCAGAAGGCTATTTGGCCAAATGCATGCACCCCATTCAGCGAGATCATTGCTGATTTTTCACTTCAAATACTATTTTACTCTTTTTGGTTTATTTGGGGTTCTTTATTTTGTTTATTCTTTCCTTTTCCTTTCTGTATTAGCTTAAATGTTCATTACTGTTCTCGTCATACTCCCAGTGAGAATAATCATTGCCCCCTTGAATAGCACACATCTGTTTGTATGATTTGGCCTCTCTCTCCCAGTGATGATGTTAGTCTTTCAGGAATCTGAACTCTTGCCATCAGCACTGTTTATCCTCATGATGCCCTCTCTGGTAATATTGAGATGAATAAACTCTGGCTCTAAATTCTACTCGCTCCTCTTTATACGAAATCGCAACACAGAAGTCACGCCTTAGCTTTGGAGAAGAGCTATTGAATCAGTACTCTACTGCCGTCCCAATGACTTGCACAGGTTTTTTGTTTGCACATGTATATCCAATTTCTGTTTGTTTTTCTGGGTGATGTAACATGATCTAACATGCATGCTACACTTTTTTTGTAAAGAAATTTAAAGAGAAAATGCTGGAAAGACTCAGCTGGTTAGGCAATGCGAAGGAACAAAATGAACTTTATAGATTGAAGACTTTTGGTCAGACCTGTTCCGACATGGTATCTTTGATCTGAAATATTAAAGTTTTCCTGCTTCATTAAAGCTGCCTGACCTGTTGAGCATTTCTTGCATTTTCTGCTATCTTTTCTCACTTCCAATATATGGAGTTCTTTGAGATATATATATTTATTTCAAAGTTCCCTCATCTCTGATCTGCTCCTTTGCCAATTATTTTACTTTAGTGCCCTTTCATTATCAACGGTGCTGTTAGTAGAAATGATTTCCTCCTCTTTACTGTGTCAAAACCTCTCATGATAATGTGTACCTCTACCAGATTGTCTCTTAATCTTCTCCGTACAACCCCATTTTGTCCGGTCTGTCTTTTGACAATAAGTGAAACCTCCTGATCTTCATTCCATTCTGGAAAATCTCCTTTGTCTCTTTTCATGGGTCATTATATTCTTGATGAAGCCATTGTGAGTGCTGAACGACTGCAGTTGGAGTGGATAGATCCTTGCATGGGACTGTCTTCTTTTTGTACAAGGGAGGATCTAATTGAGGTTTATAAAATCATGAGGTCCAAACAGTGTGAAGGAAAGGACTTACTATCTCTTATAGTAGCAGAGAGGTCATTAATTAGGGGGCATGGTGGTGGTGGAAAGGAGTTGACAAAAATATTTTTCACCAAAGTTTAGTGAACATGTGGATCTCACTGGTTTAAAAAGGGAATAGACATTGAAACCCTCAGCATTTTTAACTTGTAAGTGGATATGTACCTGCAGGACATAACCTAAAGATTTGTGAATGATACTCGGATGTGTGCACCATCCCAGGTTCAGTTATTATTTTAATTTAGCTTCATGATGACCTTGCTCTTGTATTTTTTGGTATTTTATTTACAAAGACAAGGATTCCAACTGCTGCTTTGAAAGCGTTATCAGGTAGTCTTACCACCTGCAAAGTTTCAGCATAGCTTTGGCACGTCTCTCAAGGTCAGAAAGCAATTATAGGGGACTTTGACACGGATGTAATAAGAAATGAGGTTGGCCATAAATTATGCAATTTACCCACAGACAATTTAGAGAAATCTTTGCCAGACTTCTTTGTGCATATGATTTAATTATTTCTAAATTATTGATTTGGAAGACATTAAATAAATAATAATAATGTAGGTCACGTCCGGAATTTTTCTGGGTAGCGAATGACTTCCTCCCACGCCGTTCTGACGTAGTTGGAATTCGCGTACGAGGCAAGTTACAGCAGTGGTTTGCCATTGCCTTCTGCCGGGTGAGTTCTGTTTTCAAAGAGATCACTGGCTGTTAACCCCGCACGGATGGAAAGCGTGCCGGGGGGAGTCGGCTGGATTTGAACTTCGGAATCTCCGCCCCACAGTCCAGCGCTGATGCCACTATGCCACCAGCTGGAAGACATTGACACTGTGAAATCAGATCACTGTATTTTGCCAATATGTTGTTGGAGCAGTTTTTTTTTGATTGTTTAAAATAAAGTGTAGTATAAAAGCAATTGTGAAATAGTGCATTGCATCAAATTAACTTTGAACATGTACATCATGCATGCACTTTGGAACTTCACAAGATTATATTATTTATTATACAGCACTTCATAATATTACTTTGAACATGTATTTATATGTACATCATGCATGCACTTTGGAACTTCACAAGATTATATTATTTATTATACAGCACTTCATAATATTCCAATGCTAATATTTTTGACTATGCACGGAGAATCCAGTCTCAGTGACATGGACAGGCCCTAATACTCGAACACAAAAAGGAATATATTTCAAGTTTTTACATCACTGAGTACATTTTAATTCTGAACATTAAACCCCAAGGTACGTAGACTTGCACAGAAGGCATCTCAAAGCTCTGGAGAAAAGCCAACAAGTTCACTCTCACTTCTACAAAATCTTCCAAATCCACTGGCAGAAGAAGTGAACCAACTTCAATGTCCTCTCACAGGTCAACATTGCTAGCACCGAGGTCCGTTTCTAGTATTTTGTCAGTTCCTTTGGGCAAGCCAAATTGATCCAATCCTTTAAACATGCAAAGCAGACAGAAGCTGCAAGGACATTTTCAAAGCTGCTTTGAAGAAGGGTAACTCCCTGCCAGCCTGAGGGAAACCCTGGCCCAGGACCTCCTGCACCTGGGAAGGAGCATTTGGAATGCCACTGAATGCCTTGTCCAATTGTCAGGAGCGTGTGACGGCTTAGCAAAAGTGGTGGAAAGAGTACATTGGCATCCACCTGCCCTGCCAAGCACTTTGTGCCTCATCTGTGTCTGAGTCTGCAGATTCTGCACTGGCCATATCAGACATCCAAGGATTGGAGTGAAAGCAAATTTATCCTCAATCTTGAGGGACTGGCTACAAAGGAGGACTGTTCTGTTAGTAAGTCGCCTGATCATTCCAGTCAGCAGCTCTGAAGTGTCCCTCCTCTAATTTGCAGTACACCTGTAAGCAAAATTAAGTGCCAGCAATTTGTTTCCATCTCCTTCAGCGGAGAGAGAGCATCAGACATCAAGCGCATGGCTTGAGCCAAATTGCTAAAGGTTTAAAGAAACATCCATGTATCCAGGAGGCTTGCTGGTCTAATTTACCCTGTGGTTCTTTACTATACCTATCATACTAAAGCCAATGTGCAGAAAGGATCTTGTGTGAAAAGACTATCACTTTTATTAATACACCCTAAATGATGAAGGGCCTCATCCTGAAACGTCTTTTCCATAGACGCTGCCTGACCTGCTGAATTCCTCCAGCATTGTGTGTGTACTGTATAACTTTGACTTCCAACATCTGCAGATTTTTTCTTGTTTGTGATATCCCTGCTATTCTTGGCTCCTCATGCTTGGCCCAGTTATGCTACAAGTTCTATTCGTACATGATCCTGGGGGCTCATGAATCAAAACACTATTGCGTTCCTCAGGGTGAGATTTCATTGCCAGACTACTGAAGGATACTTGCAGTACTCTCTGTACAGATTCTCCCACTTAGTTGTTGTGTGCCACAAGCTGTAAACCATCTTGCTGTAATGAGAGCAGAGTACAATATTTGGAGATAAAGGGGGTAGGTAGTAGGTGTCAATGAGGAGAGGATTTCTTAAATGCGTAGTCAGGGTGCAAACACGATTTGTATGAGAATGCTCTTCCACTGGCTCGGGCATACACAGAGGGCAGTTCCTGTCAGATTGCCACCATTTGGAAGTCTCATTTTCCCCCTTTCATTTCAAGTTTCTCAAAAAGCAACATGCTGACAAAAAAATGAGCAGCCAGGCACCTGCTATGGCTGCAAGACCATGTTGGGAGTTGTAAATGTTACAGCGTTGGGACTCAGCGTTCACAGTAAAGTTCATGAGAGAAGTTCTTATTTGCTTCAGCGGCCCTGAATCCTCTCTGCTTGCATTTATGATTGAGTAAAAATACAACTTTATTATCTGAATAGCATTTTATTACAGCATCACTTGTAGGAACTTGGCAAGAATCACCTCCATTTCAACTTGGATGGAGTTATTGCTGTCCATACCACTGTTTTAAAACTTCCTCCCCATCAGAAAGAAAAGCTTTAACATGTACCACCTAGAAAGAAACAGATTGTTCTCATTTGGATAATTATTACATTTTAAAGAGAATTCCAAGTCTCTGATTATGCTCACTTAGCAATATATTTTCCCTTTAATGTGTGTTAATTAATTTAAGGAGCCAATATTTCCTAAAGCCCAGTGGAACCATTTCTACCAACAAGAGAAGGGGCAAAGGTGAGTTACTGGCGCCTTAATACCAGTTGCTTCAGGCAGATAGGACTCGTCATCTGTAATTGGCAGCTCATCTCAGGAAAGGAAAGCTCCGATCTCAAAGCTCTGCTACCTTGTGGCTATACGCACTCATGGGGAAGGCTTCAGGAGTAAACCCTGAGGGGGGGAAAAATCCAGAGCTGGGGTCTCTAATGCAGTCCTACGTTGAGTTCAACGCTGATGGCAACTCCTGCGACACCACCTGCCAGACTGTATTGGTCTCTGCTGTTTCTTTGGATTTATTGCCTGCATAGAGAGGAGGATCCTGCTGCATGGGCATCAGCTTGCCTTCTATATTGGACTGCCCTTGTTTGCATACCAGCTTGTGTATCCTTAGACATATATTCGTGGTCAACCTCGATCAATAGGGGGCCTCGTATTACATTTGGAGTTTTCCTACAGCAGTGCTCAGCACCTCAAATCCTACAGTGGATTAGGAAGGCAGCACCTCAGCACCACTGGTGCTGACTCCTCCAGTACGGTGAGCACCCATGAGAAGATAAATGAGAAAAGCGAGAGGAAAACATTTCCTAGTTGCCATCCTTCTGTCAGTGATAACTTTGGTGTCCTTCACTATACAAATCAGAATCACACTGGTTGATATCCTAAGTATTATGTACATACATTCAATGGCACAATTGCTAATTCATCACTTTATGCATTCCCTTAGTGCCTGTAGTACTATTACATGGCTCCTTCCCTCATACCTGATTGCTCCCTTGGAGTAGATGAGGACGTGGATGACTGTATGGGGTGATTACAAGGAAGTGACAAAATAAACTGATGAAGGTAGAGTGGTGGATGTAAAGTATATGAATTTTAGTAAGGCTTTTGACAAGATTCCCCATTGTAGGCACATCCAGAAAGTCATGATGCATGGGATCCATGGAAAATTGGTCATGGGGATTCAGAATTGGCTTGCCCACACAAGACAGCGGGTGGTGGTAGGTGGAGCAGATTCTGCATGGAGGTTGGTGACTAGTGGTGTTCTGCAGGAATCTTTGTGCTGTTTAGAAATGACTTGGCTGAGGAAGGGAGAGTTGGGTTGGTAAGTTTGCAGATGACATGAACATGGGAGGTGTTATTAATCATGTAGAAGGCTGTCATAGGTTTTATTGGGATATAGACAGGATTCAAAGTTGGGCAGAGAAATGGCAGATTGTTCAGTGTTAAGTAATACACTCTCAAAGATCGAACGAAGACGGAGCACAGGATTAATGGCAAAATTCTTAGCAGTGTGGAGGGAGAGAGGGATCTTGAGGTCCAGATCCATAGATCCCTCAAATTTGCTGCACAAATTGATAGGGTTGTTAAGAAGGTGTATGGTGAGCTGACCTTCATTTGTCGGGACATTGAATCTTCGAGATGTAAGGTCATGTTGCAGCCTTATAAAAACATGGTTTGACCACACTTGGAGTAATACACACAAAATGCTGGAGCAACTCAGCAGGCCAGGCAGCACCTATGGAAAAGAGTAAGCAGTTAACGTTTAGGGCTGAGACCCTTCATCAGGACTGGGAAAAAAGAGGTAAGAAGTCAGACTAAGGAGGAGGGGGAGGAGGAGGAAGAAGTACAAGGTAGTAGATAATGAGTGAAACTGGGAGGGGTGAAATAAAGAGCTGGGAATTCTATTGGTGAAAGAGATGAAGGGCTGGAGTAGGAGTAATCTGATGGGAGAGGACAGAAAGCCATGGAAGAAAGGGAAGGGGAAGGAGCACCAGACGGAGGTGATGGGCAGGTAAGAAGATAAGGTGAGAGAGGGGAATGGTGGAGGGGAGTACTTAACAGAAATTTGAGAAATCGAGGTCTTACCCTCAGGTTTGAGGCTACACAGATGGAATATAAGGTGTTGCTCCTCCATCCTGAGTGTGGCCTTATCGCAGAAGTAAAGAAGGCCATGGACTGATATCAGAAACTTAGAGTATTGTGTTCAGTTCTGGTCATCTCATTATAGGAAAGATGTGGAAACTATAGAGAAGGTGCAAGGGAGATTTACCTGGATTAGAAGTTTAGGGGAGATATCATATGTTAGGGAAGAGGTTACAGAGAGAATGGTAGGTGCCTGGAATGCACTGCTGGGGGTGGTGGTTGAGACTGATACATTAGAGACATTTATATGTTGGTGCAATATTGTGGGTCCAACTATGTTTAATGAACAGCTCTGGGCTTGGATGACTTGACTTTGAACTGCCTATACCTGAAACAGGATTTCCAGCATCTATTGCAGCTTGTTTTGCACTTACATTTGTCAGACAAGTGTATGTTCAAAATATGCCAGGTGAAGGTGCTCAAATGAGTTCTCCAGAGTAGACCTGGTGTGTGGCCTCACCTTACAGAAGCAAGTTGAAGAGCTTTGTTTTTACCAGTTTGGCTGGTGTACACCCATGTCTGGCGACTAAGCTTGTGCATCTCCTCCCTCTTCAGCCGCTGTTCAAGAAGTGTCAGTGTCTGACCAGGTCAGTCAAGTGTTAGATATGGTCATTTCTATTTTCTGCAGGTTCACCAGTGGTCAATTGTGATCTCCTTACCCTGTGAAATAACCAAATGACAAATGTAAGGCCACAGTGAGGGGAGTGGCGGTGAAGATACAGTGAGGGGAGTGGCGGTGAGGAGGTGGGGTCACAGTGAGGGGAGAGGAGATGAGGTAGGGTCACAGACAGAGGAGTGGCGGTGAGGACGTGAGGTCACAGTGAGGGGAGTGGTGGTGAGAAGGTGAGGTTACAGGGATGGGAGTGGCGGTGAGGTTACAGTGAGGGGAGAGACAGTGAGGAGGTAGGGTTACAGGGATGGGAGTGGCGGTGAGGAGGTGAGGTTACAGTGAGGGGAGAGACAGTGAGGAGGTAGGGTTACAGGGAGGGGAGTGGCGGTGGGGAGGTGGGGTTGCAGTGAGGAGAGAGGCTGTGAGGAGGTAAGGTTACAGTGAGGAGAGAGGCTGTGAGGAGGTGAGGTCACAGGGAGGGGAGAGGAGGTGACGTTACAGTGAGGGGAGTGGTAGTGAGGAGGTAGGGTTACAGGGAGGGGAGAGGAGATGAGGAGGTGAGGTTACAGGGAGGGGAGAGGAGGTGAGGTTACAGGGAGGGGAGAGGAGATGAGGTGAGGTTACAGTGAGGGGAGTGGTGGTGAGGAGGTGGGGGTTACAGTGAGGGGAGAGGAGATGAGAAGGTGAGGTTACAGTGAGGGGAGTGGCAGTGAGGAGGTGAGGTTACAGTGAGGGGAGTGGTGGTGAGGAGGTGAGGTTAGTGGTGGTGAGGCGGGGGTTACAGCGGAGAGGAGATGAGGTGAGGTTACAGTGAGGGGAGAGGAGATGAGGTGAGGTTACAGTGAGGGGAGTGGCGGTGAGGAGGTGAGGTTACTGAGGGGAGAGGAGGTGAGGTTATAGGGAGGGGAGAGGCGGTGAGGAGGTAGGGTCACGGAGGGGAGTGGTGGTGAGGAGGTGAGGTTACAGTGAGGGGAGAGGAGGTGAGGTTACAGGGAGGGGAGAGGTGGTGAGGACGTAGGGTCACGGAGGGGAGTGGTGGTGAGGAGGTGAGGTTACAGTGAGGGGAGAGGAGGTGGGGTTACAGTGAGGGGAGTGGCGGTGAGGAGGTGAGGTTACAGGGAGGGGAGAGGCAGTGAGGAGGTAGGGTCACAGGGAGAGGAGTGGCGGTGAGGAGGTGAGGTTGGCCGAGGGGAGAGGCAGCAAGCTGACAAGGAAAGGGCATGGTGAGTGGAGGGAGTAGGTCAGGAAGAGTACCTGTGAACTGACTGACAGTGTAGATTGGGTGATATCAAGGGAGGTAGGAAGGAGGACACTGCAAGGCTAAAATTACAGTTCAGTTGGATATTATGGAAAATCTATCACATAAGTTCTGCACTATAATGAATGTGACCACAGTGAGTGATTCTTGCATGGGATGTCTGTATTTTCAAAGCTCAGGGACCACCCTGTTTCGACAGATACTTGAAAAAAATTTCTGCCTGTTACGACAGCAGAGGGCAGAGTTGCATGGCATTGTAACATTATTTAAGCAGTTTTAAAAAATTTCTATGATGTTTGGTAAATTCGTTTTTATTTTTGTGAAGTGCGACAGCTTACGTTTGTTTTAGGGCAATAATCTCAGTTGTGTATGAAGAAAAATAGTGACGTGGAGTTTTGAAATGTTGCACAGTAGTAAGGTGTGGATATTTTTAAAAAGTTGAAATATACTTTATGTATGTAGAGGTTGTAAGCCGAAGATAAAATTTTCATGTTTTGTATCAAGTTGCGGTGCTTGCCAATAAAATGAGCTCATGTGAGCAAATATGTGAAACATAGTCTTCAAGATGGAAAATTCCAGTTTATGGAGTAGTTATTCATCTCTGTGCGCTCGACAACTTTTGTGTGGTCAGTATATTGTAAATGGTGACTCATTTCTTTAGAAATGTTAGTTCCAGTGTGATGGCAACATTTTTAGTTTTTAGAGCAATAAAGTACAGTTAAACTGAATTTTGCTCACAAAGTAAAATAATAACGTTTATAATCTTGTATTTAATAGTACAGGATTTAAATTGGGAAGTCATATTTGTTCCTTTCAAAATCCTGTAAATACTTCCTTTATATTTTCATGTCTTCCTTTTGGAACTAGTTTCAAATTTTTTAACATCAATTGTCTCTCGTGCATGGCTCCTAATCAACTTAGTCTTTTGTGGCTTCCCAAACATTCCTCTCATAAAAGACCTTTCCTATCATTCTATCTACTCCAAACACTTGTTTGAGATACTGGTTGCTGTGGTTTAAATATCACATTGTTGCTAAATGTTGTATGGCTTCCTGAATTTTGAAGTTAACTTTTCACTGTGTTAATTTAATTCTGTTTTAGAATACAAACTACTTATTCACTTATTTGAGTAGGAGATTGAAACCATTTGTGATCTCAATTCAACTTGTGATATTAAAGGAACACTTCATATAAGGTCACAACTGTAAGGTATAGGAGCAGAATTAGGTGGTCCGGCCTGTCGAGTTTACTCCAGCATTCAATCATGACCTATTTATTTTCCCTTCTAACACCATTCTCCTGCCTTCTCCCTGTAACCTTAAACACCATTACTAATAAAGAATCTATCAACCTCCACTTTTGAATATATCCAATGACTTGGCCTCCACAGGCGATTCATTACCCGCTAGCTAAAGAAATTCATCCTCATGTCTGTTCTAAAGGGACATCCTTCTATTCTGAGACTGTGCCCTCTGGTCTTAGACTGTCCTACCATTTGAAGCCTCCGCTCCACAGCCACTCTATGTAGGACTTTAGATATTCAGTAGGGTTCAATGAGATTCTCCCCCGCCCCCCACATTCTTTTAAATTCCAGTGAGAACAGGCTCTGAGCCGTCAAAAGCTCCTCAAATGTTAACTCCTTCATTCCTGGGATCATTCTCACAAGCTTAATTTGGATCCTTTCCAATGCCAGCACATCTTTTAGACATGGGGCCCACAACTGCTGGTAGTAATCCAAATGTTCTCTGACCAACACCTTATAAATTTGCAAGATTATATCCTTGCTTTTATATTATAGTCCTCTCGAAATCAACGCTAATGTTGCCGTTTGGCTTCCTTACCACCGACTCAACCTGTAAATTAAACTTTTGGGAATCCTGCACGAGGACTCCCAAGTCCCTTTGCACCTCTGAATTTTGAATTTTCCTCCATTTAGAAATATTCTACGCCTTTATTCCTTCTACCAAAGTATGCATGTCCATCCATTTCTCTATACTATATTCCATCTATCATTACTTTGCCTACTCTCCTAATTTGTGCAAGTCCTTGTGCAGAGTCTCTGCTTCTTCAACACAACCTGCCCCTCCATCTATCTTCATATCATCAATTCTGTCAACCAGGTCATTGCCTTTTAATGTGAAAAGTTGCAAAGCCAAAACTGACCCCTGTGGAACATTACTAGGCACTAGCAGCCAACCAGAAAAGGCCCTCTTAATCTTACTTTAGCATTTTGTCAGTAAGCCAATTTTCTGTCCATACTAATAGCTTGCCTGTGATATCATGGGCTCTTGTCTTGTTTAGTGGCTTCATGTGTGACATCTCATCAAAGGTCTTCTGAAAATCCAAGTAAACAACATCCACGGATTCTCCTTTATCCATCCTGCTTGTTGTTTTCTCATAGAATTCCAGCAGATTTGTCAGGCAAGATTTCTCCTGAAGGAAACCATGCTGACATTGGCATATTTTATCCAAGTACCCCAAAACCTCATCCTTAATAATAGACTATGACATCTTGCCAACCACTGAAGTCAGGCTAACTGGCTTGTAATTTCCTGTCATTTGCTTCCTTTCTGAAAGAGTACGACATTCGCGATTTTCTAGTCCTCTGGAATCATTCCAGAATCAAGTAATTCTTGACAGGTCACTACTAGTGCCTCCACAATGATGTGGGACAGTAGAAAAAAGGAAATTATAATGGAAATTAAAGCAAATCTATTATTAGCACTTTGAGGGCAGATGGCAACAAGTATTATGCAATGTCCAATCTACCGTGTGGATTGATGCAGCAGAGTAAGTCATTATGCTCTATCAATCTAGGACCTATACCATCTTAACTATCAAAAAATTCTGGGTGGAAATTACAGTTCAGCTGTACTTACATATAAAAATGTGAAATGATTCTGCATCTGACTAAATAGTACCCAGGTTGATGATATAAAATAGAACAGGCTATATGTTATCATCAGCATATAACCTGCAGCACCAGGGGTCCCATAACAACATACTTGACCACTGCTATACTATGATTAGGAATACTTGTGGTTCCGTGCCTACACCGCATTTTGGGAAATCTGATCACTTGGCTGTCCTTCTCACCTGCATATAGGCAGAGGCTAAAGAGCAAGGCTCCAGTGATTAGGATGGCAAAGAGATGGTCACCGGAGGCAGAGGAGTGGACTGGGCCATGTTCAAGGACTCATCAGAGGATCTGAACCAATACACATTAGTTGTTATGGACTTTATAAAAACAGTCATAGACAAGTGTGTCCCCTCAAAATCATTTAAAGACTTCCCCAACCAGAAGCTCTGGATGAGCCATGAGATCCACAGTCTTTTGAGAGCCAGGTCAGTGGCATTCAGGTCTGGTGACCAAGTAAGATAAAAGAGGTCCAGGTACTATATCTGGAAGGACATCTCATGGGCAAAGTAGCAATTCCGGACTAAACGTAAATCAGTGAAGGTTACTCCACAGTTGTGGAAGGGCCTGAATGCTGTTACCAAAGTAAAGCCAAGTGACATAGGTAAAACAAGGCTACGCTCCTAGATAAGCATAATGCCTTTTATGCTCGCTTTGACCGTCCAAACATGGAGGAACAGTCATGAACTCCCACAGCCCCTGATGACTCTGTGATTTCATTCTCTGAGGCCAATATACGAGTGACCTTGAAGGAGGCGAACCCATGGAAAGCATCCAGCCCAGATGGCATACCTGGTAGAGTGCTAAAGACCTGTGCTGATCAACCAGCTGGAGTGTTCATTGATACCTTTAACCTCTTACCTTGGCAGTTTAGGGCGCACACCTGCTGCAAGCAGGCTTGAATTATACCAGTGCTGAAGAAGGACTTGGTAATCTGCCTCAATGACTATTGTCCAGTAGCACGTGCACCCTCAGTCATGAAGTGCTTTGAGAGGTTGGTGATGAAATGTATCAACACCTGCCTGAGAAGCAACTTGGATCTGTTTCAATTTGCCTACCGTCACAGCAGGTCCACAGCACATGCCGTTTCATTGGCTCTTCACTCGACCCCGGAACATCTGGATGGCTAAAAAGGCATACATTAGAATGCACTTGGTCAACAACAGCTTTAAGACCTTAGCCTGAATACCTCCTTTGTACAATTGGACACTCAAATTCCTCACTTGCAGATCCCAGTTATTTTGGATTGGTAACAACATCTCCATAATCTTCATCAGCACAGGTCACCAAAATTCTGTGTGCTTAGCTCCTGCTGTACTCGCTTTATACTTATGATTATTAGGTTAAGCACAACTCCAAGGCCATATTTGAGTTTGCTGATGACACCACTGTTGTTGCTCGAATCAAAGGTGACAATGAATCAGCACATAGGCGAAAGATTGAGAATCTGGCTGAGTGATGTCACAACAACAACTGCTTACTCTATGTCAGCAGGACCAAGGTGCTGATTGTTGACTTCAGGAGGAGAAAACAGGAGGTCCGTGTTCCAGTCATCATTGGAGGATCAGAAGTGGAGAGGGTCAGCCACTTTAAATCCCTCGGTGTAAACATTTCAGAGGATCTGGTTCCAATATGTAAGTGCTTAGAAGTTTGCGAAGATTCGGCATGACCTCTAAAACTTTGACAAACTTCTGCGGTTGTGTGGTGGAGAGTATATTGATTGGCTGCATCATAGTCTGGTATAGGAACACCAAGGCTCTTGAACAAGGTTTTCCTTTTTGTAAGAAAATCCTAATGAAAGTAGTGGATACAGTCCAGACCATCATGGGTAAAGCCCTTCCCACCATTGAACACATCTTAGGATGTGTTAGGAAGGTTCAATCGTTAGGTATTAATATCGAAGTGGTAAAATGGATTCAGCAGTGGCTGGATGGGAGACGCCAGAGAGTAGTGGTAGATAACTGTTTGTCAGATTGAAGGCCGGTGACTAGTGGTGTGCCTCAGGGATCTGTACTGGGTCCAGTGTTGTTTGTCATATACATTAATGATCTGGATGATGGAGTGGTAAATTGGATGAGTACGTATGCAGATGATACTAAGATAAGTGGAGTTGTGGATAATGAAGTAGGTTTCCAAAGCTTGCAGAGAGATTTAGACCATTTAGAAGAAAGTGGGCTGAAAGATGGCAGATGGAGTTTAATGCTGATAAATGTGAGGTGCTACATTTTGGTAGGACTAATCAAAATAGGGCATACATGGTAGATGGTAGGGCATTGAAGAATGCAATAGAACAGAGGGATCTAGGAATAATGGTGCATAGTTCCCTGAAGGTAGAATCTCATGTGGATAGAGTGGTGAAGAAAGCTTTTGGTATGCTGGCCTTTATAAATCAGAGCATTGAGTATCGGAGTGGGGATGTAATGTTGAAATTTTACAAGGCATTGGTGAGGCCAGATTTGGAGTACTGTGTACAGTTTTTGTCACCGAACTATCGGAAAGATGTCAACAAAATAGAGAGAGTACAGAGAAGATTGACTAGAATGTTACCCTGAGTTTCATCACCTAAGTTACAAATGGAAGGTTGAACAAGTCGGGTCTGTATTCTTTGGAACGTAGAAGGTTGAGGGGGGACTTGATAGAGGTATTTAAAATGATGAAGGGGATTGATAGAATTGATGTGGATAGGCTTTTTCCATTGAGAGTGGGGGAGATTCAAACAAGAGGACATGAGTTGAGAGTTAAAGGGCAAAAGTTTAGGGGTAACATGAGGGGGAACTTCTTTACTCAGAGAGTGGTAGCTGTGTGGAATGAGCTTCCAGCAGAAGTGGTTGAGGCAAGTTCGATGTTGTCGTTTGAAGTTAAATTGGACAGCTATATGGACAGGAAAGGAATGGAGAGTTATGGGCTGAGTACAGGTCAGTGGGACGAGGTGAGAGTAAGAGTTCAGCATGGACCAGAAGGGCCGAGATGGCCTGTTTCTGTGCCATAATTGTTATATGGTTATATCTATATGGAGTGTTGTTCTAGGAAAGTAGCATCCATCATCAAGAACCCCTTCCACCAAGGCCATGCTCCCATTCACTACTGCCATCAGGAAGAAGGTACAAGAGCATCAGGACTCACACCACTAGGTTAAGGAACAGTTATTACCCCGCAATCATCAGGCTCTTGAATTAGAGGAGATAACTTCACTCAACTTCACTTGCCCCATCACTGAACTGTTCCCAAAACCTAAGGACTCAGTTTCAAGGACTCTTCATTTCATGTTCTCAATATTCATTGCTTATTTATTTATTATTATTATTCTTTTGTATTTGCGTAGTTGTCTTCTGCACATTGGTTATTTGCCCTCTTGGGTGCAGTCCTTTGCCTTTATTGTGTTTTTTGATTTGCTGTGTATACCCACAAGAAAATGAATCTCAGGGTTGTATAGGGTGACATATATGTACTTTGCACTTTGAAAAATACATAAAGAAAATTATGTTAATAGTTCTTAACACAACTCAGGTCTGGTTTCCTAAATGAACTCTTCTACTGACTGTCCCAAATTTCTGATCTGTTATTAGACTGGAGTGGAGAAAAATCATCAACCTCAGAACCTGCTCTTCTGGTCACACCTGGCAATGCCTGTCACCAGAGTAGCTTCTCCATTTCTATGGCCCAGAGAAACTGGGGGGAAACCCATGACGAGACGGTTAGAGATCCTTGCTGGATTCGTGACTGCTGTTAGCTTTCTGCTTTTGTCAGCCCTTAAAAGCTCTGGTCTCAAAGGTCAGTTGGAAATAAATAAAGAAGCATGTATCTTTGAGTATACAGACTGTTATTAAAGATCCAGGGATTGAAGTGATTGATTATTTGTTGCATATCCAATCAGTTAGGTAATAAACTTTACATGCAATAATTGAAGTCTGAGTTCACTATTAGTTAAAAAGAGGCCACAAGCGAAATGTGCAGATGATTCGATGTGGACCTGGACATGTACATGAACTGCTGTACAAATTCTTTGCACTTCCTCGAATTCCTTCAAGCCAGACACTTACCTGGGGCTTGTTCACTATGCGTGAAAAAACTTATGATGATATGATCCACACATTAAAAAATAAGCTGCATGACTTAACTTCAAACACAATGCTTGCTTTAAATTTGTGCAGTCTTCAGGCGAATTCCAGTCAATATTAGTGACTGGAATATTTCTTTAAGGAAAGTATTTATTCCATAGACCATAAGACATTGGAGAAGAATTAAGCCAATTGGCCCATTGAGTCTGCTCCACCATTCCATCGTGGCTGATTTATTATCCCTCTGAACTCCATTCTCCTGCTTCATATTGTAATCTTTGACCCTCCTCCCCCCAAAAATAATTAAGAACCGATCAACCTCTGCTTTCGATATACCCAGTGACTTGGCTTCAACAGCTGTCAAACAAACGCAATGAATTCCACAGATTTCCTACCCTTGGATTAAAGAAATTCCTCCTCATCTCTGTTCTGAATGGACGTCCCTCCAGTCTAAGTCTGTGCCCTTTGGTCCTGGACTCTCCCACGCTTGGAAACATCCTCTCTTCACCCATCACCCACTCTGCCCAGACCTTGTAATATTCGGTAGGTTGCAATGAGAGTCTTTCTCACCACCACCCCCCCATTCTTCTGAACTCCAGTGAGTACAGGACCAGAGCCGTCAAATGCTCTTCATATGTTAACTCTTTCATTCCTGGAATCATTCTCGTGAACCTCCTCTGAACCCTCTCCAATGCCAGCACATAATTTCTTAGATAAGGGGCCCAAACTGTTCTCAATAGTGCAATCTAACCAATGCCTTGTATTCAGCAACATATCCTTGATTTTAATATAGCAGTCCCCTCAAAATGAATGCGAACATTGCATTTGCCTACTTTACCACTGACTGAGCCTGCAAGTTAAAATTTAGGGAATCCTGCACAAGGACTTCCAAGGCCCTTTGCATCCCCTGATTTTTTTGAAATTTTCTCCCCGTTTAGAACATAGTCCACTCCTTTATTCCTTCTACCAAAATATATGACCATACACTTTTCTTACACAATATTCCATTTGCCACTTCTTTGCCTATTGTCCAAATCTGTCCAAGTCCTTCTGCAGACTCCTTACTTCCTCAACACTACTTGGATTGTCAAAATCATTCACATATAACATAAAAAGAAGTGGTCCCAACATCAGTTCCTGCAGAACACCTTTCGTCACTGGCAGCCAACCAGAAAATGGCTCCCTTTATTCCCACACTTCGCCTCCTACCAGACAGCCAAGTCTTCTATCCATGCTAGTATCAAAGTTTTAGCATGGAGACATAAGCCACTGCAAGTTCTGAAATCTGGACCCCCAAAAAGAATTGAGCTGCTGGAGGAACACATGAGTTGGGCAACAGGAGAAAAACATGAATCAGGCAATATCTATGGAGGGAAATGGACATTTGACATTTTGTGTTCCATCTGTCAGTTAACCCTTCTCATCTGGATCAAGCTATAATTTCCCAGCTTTTGCACTACTCCTCTTTATAGTCATCTCTTTTAACAGGCTACTTCACTCTATTCTTTCAGTCCAGAACAAGGGTCTCAACTTAACACATCAACTGCCCATTTCGCTGTATGGATTCTGCCTGACCCATTGAGGTTCTCCAGCAGCTCGCTCTTTTGTGCTACCTGGTAGCCTGGTCCTTTTTGATACTCAGATCATTTCTCAGTTTGGGATTGATTTTTTTGTAGTATACTTGGAGAACTTGGGTTTGAAGTCCAAAAGTATGAAACAAAGGGATAAATGAGTTTCAACAAGTCTTAACACTGAACTAGTGTCGGCTGTCACTGTGTTTTAAGAATCTGCATTGGATGTGAGTCTACAGTCTTCATCGACATTGATAGTGTCACTGCTGGCCAAAGCTGTGTGCCTGTAGCAAGCAGGTGGCAGGCACAGCAATTACTGCCTTTTCATATCTTCTCCACAGAGCTGAGGGTCTAAATGGTTTTGTGTTTTGGAATGTAAATACAGATTCTTTTGTGAAGTTTGAAGCAGGTTAATTTAGCAGCTTTTTCAGTATGGTTATGTCTAAAAATAAAAACACAACATTTATGAAATTACATTGATGAACTATTATTTTCATTTTGTGACGGTTCTAAGCTGGACGCGCAAAAGCAAAGAAATGTTTTCTTCCATGATTCTGTGGGTAACGTAAATCGCCAGCGGAGAGCCTCTTTTGGCTCCAAGTGACTCATCCATTGTTATTCACAGATTTGTTATTCGCAGCTTTGACTATTTGTTAAGCATATGGAAAATATGATCCCTGAAGAAAAAAATTACCAACCATCGTACATTCAAATGTTGTAATTGGTTTCTGATCCACTTGTGTCAATTCGTACCCTGCAGTGTAATTTTGAAGCTGCTTGTTGTAATTGTGAACAGTTTGTTTTTTTTAATATAGCAACATCTGGTGATCTCAAAACTTAGTTCTTCTGTGTGGCTATACCAATAGAGTGAAGGGTAGTTCCCATTTATAACCGTGGTTCCTATATTTGTTATCTACCCTCTGAAGATTTTTGGTAGCCAGCGCAGACTCAGTGGGCCTATTTCTATTTGACTCAGTGACAACTAAGATGGCTTTCTTATTGCTTACAAACTCCACCCAGAGTCATTGAAGCCAGATTGTAGAACCAGGGTGCACCAATTTGAGCTTCCTGTCCAGTTCTTTCGAAATATACCATTCTGAACCAGTGGCACATAAAAATTGTAAAAAAAAAATAAATTTAAATCTGCAGATGGTGGAAATTCAAAATAAACCAGTAAATTCTGGAAATGTACAGCTGTTTCGCTCTGAACTGATCCTGTTAACCTGCAAAGTGCTTTTGAAACTTTGTTTTTATTGATTACTTTGGTCGGGATCTTTTGTGGGAAGGACTGAAACATGAGTGGGACAATCAAATTGAGCCAAGAATTGTGAAGTGAGTTAAAGGGACAGAGGGCATTATGCAGGCTGGTCTTTTTTTAACATGAGAGATGAGAATCAGCCACATGCTCACTCCAGCCTGCTCTGTCTGTGTTCAAAGGTTTCAAAGGTATATTTAATGTCAGAAAAATGTATACAATATACATCCTGAAATGCTTTTTCTTCGCAACCATCCACGAAAACAGAGGAGTGCCCCAAAGAATGAACGACAGTTAAATGTTAGAACCCCAAAGTCCCTCCCCCCCCCAGCTCCCCTCCCTCCTGTGCGTAAGTGGCTGCAAGCCACAATTCCCCCTCTCCCCACGGGCAAAAATAAAGTATGGGCACCCGCCACCAAGCATTCAAGCATGAGCAAAGCAACAGCAAAGACACAGACTTGCAGTACTCCAAAGACTACCTGTTCACCCAGTATTCAACATACCACATGCTCTCTTCCTCCCTAATAAGAGAGAAAGAGGTGTCTCCATTTCACAGCGAGAGGGGAGACATAACAAACAACTCAGTGGTTTACGATGCTAAAAGTCAGTTGCGTTGTTTTTCCGAGCTCTGTGCCCAAAAATCTCTGCTGTCTGAGCACAGCCTGAGATCTTCCATCTCCGACGACACACCGGTCTTCTGCTCAGACACTGACCTCCGATTTCCCTCCCCCGTTTCCAGAGCCAAAGCTTAACAGGGATATTTTTGTCATTATGCTTCTATATACCATGAGACAAATTAATATTCTTGACTACACTATTTGGAATTTAAGTTGATACAGGTTGAGTACCCATTATCCGAAATGCTTGAGGCTGAAAGTGTTTCAGGTTTAGGATTTTTTTTTCAGATTTTGGAATATATAATGATGGGACTGCTATCATTTACGACACACAATTTATGCACTGCTGGTAAGCAGTATTTGTCTTACACTTATTCATCAAACTTGTGTACTTAACAGTAAATAATATTGCATGCTATTAATATAATGAAAGTATAATGTGTGTAGGGTAACAAAAGCTGCACAGCAGCATTGGGAGAATACCTGGATCAGCTGTTGTACAACAAATCAAGGCAGGCTTTCAGTCTCTACCTATGATGCTGTGTTTTGATTAAAAGGTTAGACTACACTGTATTTGTATTTTACATTTTTTTTAGGTTTGATATAAGTTATAAAAACAATCATCATTGTAGACTTGTACTGGTGTTAGATTTTCATCAGCGATGATCTTGGCAAACTTATCAATGAATTTCTCTGCTGCTTCGTGATCAGCAGGTGCTTTGTCACCTGAAATATTTTAAAAAAATTAATGTCTTGCCTTTTCTTAAATTTCTGCAACCAGCCTGCTGAATGTTTGCAGGTACCTTCAATTTCCAGTTGTAGTGATAGATATTTGCTTGCTTCATGATCGGCATACCGTTAAGCAGGATATGTTCACTCTGTTGCTGATGAATCCACTCTTTCAACTCACGATTGAAGTCTTTATTCTTTGCTTTATGCAGTTTTTTTTATTTTTCTTTCACATACGTGAGGTCACCTCTCAGAGCTGTCCGTGCTATGCAGGGACCTGCGCATCATCTGGGAACCTTCCCAGCATCTTGTGGAATTTTCAATTTGTGATGTCATGTCTGCACTCAAAAAAAAAATTTGGATTTCGGAGGTTTTAGGAATTTGGATGTTCGGATTAGGGGTGCTCAACCTGTAGTTAAGAAAGGCTCTTCGAATGACACATGTGACTGTCATTTAGAAATTAAGTAATGTTCAGAAAATTGCCAATAGTTGAAATGTTTTACTGAGTAAAGTGATGGAAGTTGAATCCTATTGACTGGAAGTAAAATCTTTTTTTTTGAAGTTATGTTGGATTTCTGGCACAAAATCAGATTTTAGATTGTTGTCTATATCACTACTTGCAGTAAAATAATTTTCAGACGGTGGTATGGTAAGCACAAGCTTAACTGTCATTACTATAGTAAATGCAGAGTTTTGTTTGTTCAACATCCTTGTACAATGTGGATTTCATTCAAGTGGTGGAGCAACAGAGGAAATTGCTATCTTTAGGCATTTATGCTGATCACTTTCATCCTGTAATTTCATGTAAGAAAATACATGAGATTTCATTTTTTTTAACCCTATTCTTTACTATTAGATAGATATTTTTCTTTGGTTATTCTGTCCCAAAGATTTGTTTTTTTTTCCTTTGTCATTGCATGAATTTATCACTACCATTTTAATATTTTAGTTCACTGTCTCTGTTCTTAGCTCACTAAACCCAGTCTTTCGTTCCCCACTTCACGGCTAGGCCCTGACTTGCATCTACAATCTGCCACGTGAATCACTGCCTTGAACTGAAAGCCAAGATATATTTCAGTTATGTTTCAGAATTGCATTGTCTTCACAAATGAGGCCAGTCCATATTTCAGTGTGATGCTTCAATCATGGTAAATGGCCTGCCACAGGAATGTTAAAATTTAATTCACAGGCCTAAAAGAATAACTTAGTCCTTAGAAACACAAGAAATTCTGCAGATGATGAAAATCCAAAGCAATATACATAAAATGCTGGAGGAATTCAGCAGGTCGAGCAGCATCCATGGAAATAAACAAACAGTCGATGTTTCAGGCTGAGACCCTTCTTCAGGACTAGAATGGAAGTGGGAAGATGCCAGAATAAAAAAGTGGGAGGGGAAGAATGATAGTGAGAAAGATAATGGGTTGGAGATGAAGGAATCTGATAGGAGAGGAGAGTGGACCATAGGAGACAGGGAAGGAGGAGGGGACCCAGGGGGAAGGTGATAGGCAAGTGAGAGGAGGTAAGAGGCCAGAGTGGGGAACAGAGGAAGAGGGGAGTGAGAAGTACATTTTTTTTTAACCAGAAGGAGGAATTGATATTCATGCCATCGGGTTGGAGGCTACCCAGTCGGAATATAAGGTGTTGCTCCTTCACTCTGAGAGTGGCCTCATCACGGCATAAGAGGTTGCCATGGACCGACATGTCAGAACAGGAATGGGAATTGAAATTAAAATCTTGGGCCACTGGGAAGTTCCACTTTTGGCAAATGGAGTGGATGTTCTTGGTGAAGTGGTACCCCAATTTCCGACGGGGCTCACCAATGTGGAGGAGGCTGCATTGGGAGCACCAGATACAATAGATGTCCCCAGCAGAGTCGCAGGTGAAGTGCTGCCTCACCTGGAAGGACTGTTTGAAGAAGGAGGACATCTTTAATGTCCTGGAAAGGAAAGCCTCATCCTGGGAACAGATATGGCGGAGATGAATGAACTAAGAAAATCAGTAAAATGCATTAGCTGAGCAACATTCCTTTCCCTTCATAGTTTGGCTTTTCTGATTCTTCTGTAAACGTCTTTCTGGTGTAACTCACAAACATGCTCATTCATTAGACGTACAGAGTGCTGGTATGAGAGCAAAGCATGTGTGATGTATCAGGTGAAGATTGTAGATGTGTTCCATTGGATTCCACACTCGGAATATGAAAATTGGCATTCTGCAGGTTATGTAGTTGGTTTCCGAGATGAACTACCGGATTTTTTCATGTGAAAGCAAATCTTGTATCTCCATGGAATGTGAAATTCCCTCAAAGAATAAGGAAGATAACTCCAATGATAGGTAATTAACATTATGATAGTCCTGGTGAGTTAATTTATCTGAGTGTTCACAGCTGCTTCCTCTTTGATCTTGTACTGAGACCAAACAAGTCATAATGTATTTAACTAGGAGAGCCGTTGAGCATTTTGTAATCAACATATTAATGAAAAGAGGATTTTTTTGTTAAGTATATAAAGCCTGGAATTACTACTTAATTTTTTGGGAGACAGTTTTCATCACTGAACAACAGCTTTAATATGGAGCAGTTTAAAACAGTGGTTCCAAAACTTTTGGGTTACCGTCCCTTGGCTCCAGACCACATCCCCAGCGCCCCCTCTCCCTTTCTGGCCATTACAAACTATAAAGAATTTTGATTTACGATGCACAGTTGAAAGAAAATAGGAACTACAACTTCAAAGCAGTGACAAATAATTGCTAAAATTATTTAAAGCTACATATAAAATTATTTTTAATTACAGTGAAAATAATTTTCATCAACAATGTTAAGAGTGTACATTAGCAGTCCAACTGTTCAATATTTTATGAATTTTTGGCCTTTCAATGTGATGAATGGGTTTGGTGCAGTGATATCAGCTTCTCAATGTCAGGCTGAATTTTACTGAGAAGAATTCTCAGATCCCCACATTGATTAATTTGAAGTCTGTTTCATTGCTTCGAAAGAAGTTGGGCGACTGCACTGAAATCGTGCTCTATCCTTCCTGTTACTTCCTCATTACAAGTGTTCAGGAATGGATTTATGACTCAGTCTGGAATTTGAATCCAGAGAAGATCCTGAAATCTCTCTGACATGTCTTTATGCAGCTCGCACACTCGGGCACAGTGTACTTGAGTATCATCTGGTATTCTTTCTTTCTCTTCCAACTCCGAGGGGATGGGAATTGAAAAGGTTGTGACAGCCAGTGTTGCACTTAAATAGGGTAAACTTGGTCAGAAATGTAGAGACAACTGATTTGACTTTGATAAGATTCACATCATTTTCTTGCAATCGAAGATCAATTTCATTAAAATTTAGTGAATAATTCTGACAAATAAGCAATGTTACGTTCTTGAGATGATCACAGTTTGAAAAACTGCATAAAAGTATCTCAGGCATTTTCCATTTTGAGAGCCATCTGTCTTCTGTGTGCAAGAGCAAGTGTTCATACTGTGCATCATTCTAAATACAAAGCTGTCAAAATCGTTGAGAGTGAGAGCATGGAACTTGATTTTATTTACCCCTGTGATAAGTGTATTGATTTGTATAGCTGATCACTTAGATTTGTTGCAACAAGATAACGTCTGTGAATAACACAGTGAATGATAAATATGTTAGGTACAGCTTTTTTCAAGAAAGTAATAACCCTATGGTGATGTCTTGTCAATGATGGTGCCCCATCTGTTGTACAACCAAGAATGTTGGTGAGCAGAATGCCCTTTCCTTTGAAAAATTGCCCGACAACCCGAAATATTGACTCCCCCTTCGTATCTGTTTTCAGTCCCCTTGTAAATACCAGAAGGTATGAACATAACCAGAAGGAAGCCAGAGCTGACAGTGTGGCTGGGGTGAAAATAAATGATGTTGAAAGTTTAAGCAAATCCGCAGATAGAAAGGTTGTGAGTGGTGGTAAAAATCTTCTGAGGTGTATATATTTAAATGCTAGGAGTATTGCGGAGAAGGCGGATGAGTTGAGGGCGTGGATTAACACGTGGAATTATGATGTTGTAGCAATTAGTGAAACTTGGCTACAGGAGGGGCAGGACTGGCAGCTTAATATTCCAGGGTTCCGATGTTTCAGATGCGATCGAGGCAGAGGAATGAAAGGTGGGGGAGTAGCATTGCTTGTTAGGGAAAATATTACAGCAGTGCTCAGGCGGGACAGATTAGAGGGGTTGTCTACTGAGTCCTTATGGGTGGAGCTGAGAAACAGGAAAGGTATGGCCACATTAGTGGGATTGTATTACAGACCACCCAATAGTCAACGAGACTTGGAAGAGCAAATCTGCAGAGAGATAGCAGGCAACTGCAGGAAACATAAAGTTGTGGTGGTAGGGGATTTTAATTTTCCATACATTGATTGGGACTCCCATACTGTTAGGGGTCTAGATGGTTTACAGCGTGTAAAATGTGTTCAGGAAAGTTTTCTAAATCAATATATAGAGGGACCAACTAGAGGGGATGCAATATTGGATCTCCTGTTACGAAACGAATTAGGGCAAGTGACAGAAGTCTGTGTAGGGGAGCACTTTGGTTCCAGTGATCATAACACCATTAGTTTCAATTTGATCATGGACAAGGATAGATCTGGTCCTAGGGTTGAGGTTCTGAACTGGAAGAAGGCCAAATTTGAAGAAATGAGAAAGGATCTAAAAAGCGTGGATTGGGACAGGTTGTTCTCTGGCAAAGATGTGATTGGTAGGTGGGAAGCCTTCAAAGGGGAAATTTTGAGAGTGCAGAGTTTGTATGTTCCTGTCAGGATTAAAGGCAAATTGAATAGGAATAAGGAACCTTGGTTCTTCAGGGATATTGCAACTCTGATAAAGAAGAAGAGGGAGTTGTATGAAATGTATAGGAAACGGGGTAAATCAGGTGCTTGAGGAGTATAAGAAGTGCAAGAAAATACTTAAGAAAGAAATCAGGAGGGCTAAAAGAAGACATGAGGTTGCCTTGGCAGTCAAAGTGAAGGACAATCCAAGGAGCTTTTACAAGGGATAAAATTGGTCCTCTTGAAGATCAGAGTGGTCAGCTTTGTGCGGAACCAAAGGAAATGGGGGAGATCTTAATTAGGTTTTTTGCGTCTGTATTTACTAAGGAAGCTGGCATGAAATCTATGGAATTAAGGGAATCAAGTAGTGAGACCATGGAAACTGTACAGATTGAAAAGGGGGAGGTGCTTGCTGTCTTGAGGAAAATTAAAGTGGATAAATCCCCGGGACCTGACAGAGTGTTCCTTCGGACCTTGAAGGAGACTAGTGTTGAAATTGCGGGGGCCCTGGCAGAAATATTTAAAATGTCGCTGTCTACGGGTGAAGTGCCAGAGGATTGGAGAGTGGCTCATGTTGTTCCGTTGTTTAAAAAAGGATCAAAAAGTAATCCGGGAAATTATAGGCCGGTGAGTTTAACGTCAGTAGTAGGTAAGTTATTGGAGGGAGTACTAAGAGACAGAATCTACAAGCATTTGGATAGACAGGGGCTTATTAGGGAGAGTCAACATGGCTTTGTGCGTGGTAGGTCATGTTTGGCCAATCTGTTGGAGTTTTTCGAGGAGGTTACCAGGAAAGTGGATGAAGGGAAGGCAGTGGATATTGTCTACATGGACTTCAGTCAGGCCTTTGACAAGGTCCCGCATGGGTGGTTAGTTAGGAAAATTCAGTCGCTAGGTATACATGGAGAGGTGGTAAATTGGATTAGACATTGGCTCGATGGAAGAAGCCAGAGAGTGGTGGTAGAGAATTGCTTCTCTGAGTGGAGGCCTGTGACTAGTGGTGTGCCACAGGGATCAGTGCTGGGTCCATTGTTGTTTGTCATCTATATCAATGATCTGAATGATAATGTGGTAAATTGGATCAGCAAGTTTGCTGATGATACAAAAATTGGAGGTGTAGTAGACAGTGAGGAAGGTTTTCAGAGCCTGCAGAGGGACTTGGACCAGCTGGAAAAATGGGCTGAAAAATGGCAGATGGAGTTTAATACAGACAAGTGTGAGGTATTGCACGTTGGAAGGACAAACCAACGTAGACCATACAGGGTTAATGGTAAGGCACTGAGGAGTGCAGTGGAACAGAGGGATCTGGGAATACAGATACAAAATTCCCTAAAAGTGTTGTCACAGGTAGATAGGGTCGTAAAGAGAGCTTTTGGTACATTGGCCTTTATTAATCAAAGTATTGAGTATAAGAGCTGGAATGTTATGATGAGGTTGTATAAGGCATTGGTGAGGCTGAATCTGGAGTATTGTGTTCAGTTTTGGTCACCAAATTACAGGAAGGATATAAATAAGGTTGAAAGAGTGCAGAGAAGGTTTACAAGGATGTTGCCGGGACTTGAGAAACTCAGTTACAGAGAAAGGTTGAATAGGTTAGGACTTTATTCCTTGGAGCGTAGAAGAATGAGGGGAGATTTGCTAGAGGTATATAAAATTATGATGGGTATATATAGAGTGAATGCAAGCAGGCTTTTTCCACTGAGGCAAGGGGAGAAAAAAACCAGAGGACATGGGTTAAGGGTGAGGGGGGGAAAAGTTTAAAGGGAACATTAGGGGGGGGCTTCTTCACACAGAGAGTGGTGGGAGTATGGAATGAGCTGCCAGACGAGGTGGTAAATGCGGGTTCTTTTTTAACATTTAAGAATAAATTGGACAGATACATGGATGGGAGGTGTATGGAGGGATATGGTCCGTGTGCAGGTCAGTGGGACTAGGCAGAAAATGGTTTGGCACGGCCAAGAAGGGCCAAAGGGCCTGTTTCTGTACTGTAGTTTCTATGGTTCTATTAGTTGCCTGGTAAAATTGGCTCATCCAACTGCAGAGCAAATTCTGTTGCCCTAACTATGTTGCACAATATATCTTACACATTCTCAGACATTTCATCTGTTCATTTTTGAACAGAGTTGTTGCTGAATGCAATTGCTTTTAATTATTTGGTCTGGAGACTTGTGCAAAACCATACTTAGAGCCTCCCTTACTGCCTGCAGAGTCAATTCTTCTCCAATTGTATGGGGTTTTCCAGATTTAGCAATGAGCAATGAAAGCACACAGACCATCACTGTTTTGTTGTGAAGTGCTGACAAGCATGTTTTTGAAGTGTTTAATGTTTCTGAAAGAGATAGGGTTATTATGTGATCATTGTAATCAATTTTACGGCACTGACAGTCAAATGCTTATAATAGTATTTCATTTCTTAAATTAAGCCTGTAATCCCTAGCTGCCCCCCTTGCTACCGATCACCCCTTTAGAAACTCTCAGCACCCTAGGAGGGGGGCAATTTTGCCAACTTCGGGAACCAGTGGTTTTAAATGTATATATTCTGCAAAATATCACAATTGCAAGGTGATTGTCTATTCATTGAACACCATACTTGATCATATTTTGTTGTTTGAAATGCTATGTTTAATAAAATACCACTGTAACTGAAACATAATTTTTCTAAGTTAATCTTTGGATTATTAGATGTATACTGGATGCTCCTCATAAGTGTGGTTACCACGCGGGAATGCAAATTTGAAGCTGACATTGCTGTACGTCTTTATCAGGTACTGGAGAAGTACCGAAACACACCAATGAGCCACAAGGAGATCCTACAAGTCATTCAACGTGAAGGACTGAAGGAGATCAGGTAAGTGCTTTTACATTCTTTTGTACACAGTTACCTCCACAAACCAGAATAAGGGTTAGAAGACCAACATGATAAAAGCAAGGATATAATTTTGAGGTTTTATAAGGCACTGGTGAGGCCTCACCTGGAGTATTGTGAGCAGTTCTGGGACCATTAGAAGGAATGTGTTGAAACTGGGGAGGGTTCAAAAGAGGTTCATGAAAATGATTCCAGGATTGAACGACTTGTCATATGAAGAGTGTTTACTTGCTGAAATTCTAGAAGAGTGAGGGGTGACCTCATTGAAACGCATCGAATGTTGAAAGGCCTTGATAGAGCTGATGTGGAGAGGATGTTTCTTATGGCGGGCGAGTCTTAAGACCAGAGGATGCAGCTTCAGAATAGAGGGGTGTCCTTTTAGAATGAAGACGAGGAGGTATTTCTTTTGCCAGAGAGTGGTGAATATGTGGAATTTGTTGCCACAGTTGGCTGTGGAGGCCAAGCCAGTGGGTATATTTATGGCGGAGGTAGATAGATTCTTGAGGAGATTAGGGCTGAGAGAGAAAATGGATCAGCCATGATGAAATGGCAGATCAGAGCTGATGGGCCAAATAGCCTACTTCTGCTCCTATATCTTATGGTCTTATGGTCACACTGATAATAGAAAGACAAATGAGGTACAAATTTGAGGTACAGGCCAAATATACACATCCACAAAATGGTATTTACTCAAGAATATGGAGACATCTCCTCTGTTTTTTCCTGTTTGGAACTTTGAAATAAACTTTTTTCTCTGTCCATAGCACAGTGCTTTGGTATAAATGTAAACGTTTGTCAAATTATGTACAGTAAAGATAACCAAGCAGAGGTTTCAGAACATTATACTTAGTGCTGTTCTCTTTGTTGTCTATGAGTTCTCTTCAGCGATGTCATCTGGAAGCAAGATATTGATTATGCATGTCTTGTCTCCACCTCTGTGCATACCAGTGACGTTATTTAATTGGCCCAGTTAGAAGAGCAAAACTCCCTTATCTACATGGAGCCAAAATTTTAGCAATTCCTTTTGGCTTTTGTCAGCTTTGGTGGTTCTGCTCTTGTTTTTAATTTGAAGTTTTCCTTGGTGTCATTCGTCTTTGAAATTGTGTTCAATTCTCTGCTTATTCCTTTTCCCCACATCGTCTGTCAGCAAAACCAACACTTTGCATTGTCTGTAAGAGTCTTGAAACAGATTGTAACTTCAAGGCAGTTATATATTTTTGGGTATTTTGTCATACTAATCTTGATTTTTGTGTCCGTCCATCTGGACAAATCAAATTTCATTAAATTCCATTGCTCAATTTTTTATCTGTTTAACAACCCCAGACTTGCTTTACCAGGCTTCACTTCCACCCTGCGTTTTTGAGGTTGAACTTGAAGACACAGTCCTTCAGATGTCCTCCCCACAGTCACACATCTTCACAAACCTTTTAACTGTAACTTTGTTCCTATCCTTTTTCCCTGTGGTTCAGTTTTATGCCTTCATTGATGCCTTCTTTGGTTCACATCTTCTGACTATCTTGTCCTTACCCTTCTGTCTCCTTCACTTCTGCTTTTGTATGTTAAAAGATTTCCTCCTCACTCCTCTGAGCTTACACTCTTTTCTCCTCCTTTCCAAAGTTCACTCTGGACAACTTTATTTGTCACTGCAGATTGGTGTTTGTGAAAGAACTGAAACTGTTATTTTAATTTGACAATGAATATCTGTTGAAAATTGATAATTTAACTGAATATAATGATATTCCACAAAGTGACACTCAAAACGATAGAGCAAAGTTTATCCCAACTGATATGAATTTTCTAGTCTGTGTGCCTGAAAGTTTGGGTAAAGATGGATAGATTGCTGTGTTTTTATAATGAAATATTGGCATCTGATCATGGCAGATGGTGAATTTTACATATCTAGATTTTTGTAACTGCTGTATTCAAGTTCTCACACTGCCATAACATGTTTTTTCATGTTTTTATACATTTTCCTATTTTCTTATCATATAGAAGGAGCCATTCAGTCCATATGGTCTGTTGGCTCTAAATCCCATAACCCCACTTATCTCCCGGGCAACTGTTTCCACTTTCACACCTTTTCAACTTCTCTGATTATCCTACCTCCCAGCTACACAATGGAAAACTTTGAATAGCCAATTAACTTTCTAACTAACACGTCTTTGGGATGTGGGAGAAAACTAGTGCACCTGGGGAAACCCAAATGATTAGAGGGAGAAGATGAAAAATCAGTCCATAGTCCTCATAAATTATTTGATTAGATCCCAAATTTGTACCTGAGTGCTAGGTGACAAAGAGATTTGCATGCAGGTGAACTGAATGGGAAAGTGACATGTAGAAGAAATAGAAAGGCAGTGTATTTTATAAAGGGTAAAAGTTGGAAAGGTGCCAATGTCTAAAATAAACCTTGGGTGGCCTTATAGACAAATCACCAATAGTTAATATGTAACTCAGCTAGATTAGGAAGGCAAATGGGATGTTTTCCTTCATTGTAAGACTCTTACCCTAATGATTTAGAGCCTCAGTAGTACCACATTTGGGATTTACCCAAGGAAGAAAATACTTCCAATGGAGGGAATGCATCAGATTGATTTCTGGATAGAGGAGACTGGACCTATACTATTTTGAGTGGTGATTCTCTTTGGGGGAAAAAAAAAATTCCTTGAAGGGATAACATAGGATGACATGACCATGATGATTCCCTTGGGGTGTCCAAAAGAGGGGCGTGCTCTCAAAATAAATGGTTAGCCATTCAGGACTGAGAGGAGAAGAAATTTCTTGACTTGGAGAATGGAAAATGTTTGAAATTCGCTGTTGAGGCTCAGTTACTGATGTAATCATGTTAAGGGAATCGAATAGGGGTTTAATCTGGGAAATAATATCAAGGGCAAAAGTCAGGCACAACCTTACTAACTGGTGAAGCAGGCACAAGGGACCAAATGGCTTCCTGCTCAGATTTCTCACGTTCTTCTGATTTTAAAAATCAATAGATGGGAAACCAACAAATTTCATACTTTGAGATCTTAAAAAAATGTAAAAAAAAAAGTAAAGAGAAGTACTTTCAGAATTGATGAAGATGTCGGGAAACCATGCAGGATACACTTGAAGAAGAATTGAAAAAGAATACTCAAAGGCCCAGTGTGTTGATGTCACTAACCAGCAAAAGACACACTGATATCACTTTGCAACACTTGATCTAAAATGCTGCAGATCTTGACTCCAAGTATGTTTCAAATGTGATATGAATTTCGCCCTCTACATTCCTTTCAGACAGTGTATCCAGACTCTATTATCCTTGGTTCAAATTGTTCCTCATCTCTTCTCTGATGTCTGCTGTAACTTCAAATCTATGCCTCCTATTTTTGAATTGGCTGATTGGAGAAATAGGGCATTGTTATTCACTCTGGTAGAGGAGAGTTGGCTGTGCTAGATTTCATCATTTGATAGAAACATAGAAAACCTACAGCACAATAAAGGCCCTTTGGCCCACAATGCTGTGCCAAACATGTACTTAGTTTACAAATGACCTAGGGTTACCCATAGACCTCTATTTTTCTAAGCTTCATGTACCTATCCAGGAGTCTCTTAAAAGACCCTATTGTATCCACCTCCACCACCGTCGCCAGCAGCCCATTCCACATACTCACCACTTACTGCATAAAAAAACGCAAAGAAAACTTATCCCTGACATCTCCTCTGTACCTTCTTCCAAGCACCTTAAAACTGTGCCCTCCCATGCTGGCCATTTCCTCTCAAACCTTAACCAGAGAATCTCCTGCAATCAATACACGCACACATATATCTAGCTGTTTTCTCTTATTCTTTCATAATACTGTATGCAAGATGCAAAAGATTTATTCACACATTATAATATTTACAGCACAATTAGTAATTATCAGAATTAGTGGGTTCGCCAACTGTACACGATATACAAAATGTCTGCAAGTGTTAAGAGGCTTTGGTTCTTTAGAATTAAGTCTAACGTGGATATCTTGAGGAAATGGTACTGGGATTTACAGAAAGCAAAAGTCGAGGTGTTAAGTTTTATACAAAGAAAAAAATTTATGCCATCATTTTAGTTGGTATCACATGACAAACAAATTTATAGGCACAGCACTTGATGGAGCATATGTTGGAGAGAGTGAGATAAAACCATTTGTCACTGAGCATGATCTTGCATTTGCCATTTACGTATGAACTCATGTTCATCCTTGACGAAACGGTCTTCATGTTTTCCTTCCTCACAATTTTTGTTCGCTGTCAATGTTCATGTCAAGGATTTCCAGTAAACTTGCAAAACATAGATTATAACTGATTTAATGTTGGATTGTTTGTGTTACTAAGACTTGCATTTGAAAAGTAGTGGCAGTTCCGGTGGGGTTTATCTTGTACTGTCCTGTTACTTGGATGGAATGAGTGAGTGGTTCAGTGTCAGGAGGGCTGATGAAGCCTGAACTATTAGAGATGTGGGATGTACCCAGTAAGTGTGAGGTTCAGTTGGCCTGCCTTTGAGTAGGAGTAGCTAACATGGGCAATGGATATTTATGAATTGCTGAATAGGACCATGGTTATTGTCTGAGTTTTCCTTGTGAAGGTACAAATAAAATGCAGTAACGTTCATTTGTGAGCACTATTTTCTTTGGGGAAAAATAATGTAGGGAGCAGAGGTCACTCAGATTTCGTGGTGGTAAAAGCTGGAAGTTTAGACAAGCTTGGATCATAAGCATCACGGTCCTTTTTGAAGATGCATTCTTTCAGGCCTGCTTTGATATTAGATTATACCTATGAGAGGCTTTACAATGACGAGGTTTGTATTTTATGAAAGAGAACAGCTTAACCAGTTCTAGAGAAACTAATTATGTGCTTGGGTCTATTCAGAGCGATTATTTGTAACTTCCCTGTATGATGTTGCAAAATGTGAACTTTGTGGTTAAAATGCTTTAAACTGCATTTCTTTTCTCCAAGCCCTCCAGTGAGAATTCAATAAAAAATGCTGCTCCAACGAGCTTTCGCAATATCTTGCAGCCAGCTGCAGATGGTAGTCGGCACAGCATGGTTTTATTAAATCAAGCACATTTTGCAACTCCTGCAGGGTGAAAGGTTCTTGCATCTGACTTGAGGGCGCTGTACGTATTTTGCCAGGGGTTAGGGATCCTCCTTTAGTACCTCAATGAATCCTTTATTTTTGACTCTCCACTGCTGATTAACACTGGCAGAGTTTTTGATGAGTAAATGAATAAATTGCAGCCACAGTGAAGAACTGAAATATCTGACTTCTTAGCAGTGGCCTGGAGTTTCTGGAAAGTGGACATTTTAAAATAGTGAGTGACTGCATAATGTTAACGTTTTGAAGAGGTTATCACTGAGAGATGAAACAGAAATGCAGCAAGAGATTAGAAAGGTGGAAGGCCTTTGTTATGAGAGGGTTTGAGAGCATGAGTAAGGATTTATTGCTGTAACAATAGAACCTTGGTAATAGTATATATGGAGCAATTTGTAGAGTTTTGGTTTTTCTTTCTAAAGAAGGATACATTGGCCTCAGAGGAAATGCGGCAAAGATTCATGAGGTTGACTTCAGGGATGGTGGGTTTGCTGTGCGGGCAGAGATTTTATTTATTTGTTTTTATTTATTGAGATACAATGTGGAACAGGCCCTTCTGGCTCTTCAAGCCAACTCCAGCCTAATCACGGGACAATTTACAATGATCAATTAACCTACTAACCAGTACATCTTTGGACTGTGGGAGGAAACCCACGCAGTCACGGGGAGAACATACAAACTCCTTACAAGCAGCGGCGGGAATTGAACCCGTGTCGTGTGTGCTGTAGAGCATTGTGAGAGCCACTACGCTACCCTGCCACCCCATTCAGGTAAATACGACTGTATTCTCCATAATTTAGAGAATGAATGAGTGTTCATTGAAATATACAGAATACTTACAGGGCTTAACTGATTGGATAGATGCAGATGGATGCTTCCCCAGGATGAAAGAGTTTGGGACCAGGAATAAAAAGGAGACATGCGTGAAACACTAGATAAGTGCTTTCAGCACTTTCTGTTTGTATTTCAGATTTTCAGCATCTACAGATTGGTTTTCAAACTAAAGCCAATAGTCATGATTTCAGAATAAAACCTAAACTATTTTGGGTCAAGGGGAGGATAAATCCCATCACTAATGAAGGTGTAACAAGGAATCGCTGGAGTTTTCCACCCAGGAAGGCTGCGGAGGTTTTGTCATTAACTGTGATTAAAACAGAGATAAACAGATTTCAGGATATTAAAGGAAATAGGAGATTCAGAGGCAGTGCTTGAAGATAGCATGAAAGTGTCAGATGAGCCATGATTTAATTAATAGTTGAGTGGGCTTGGAGGACCAAATTAACTCATCCTGCTGTTACTCCATGTGTTCTGAAAGATACAGAGTTCCCTGTTGTTCTCCACAAAGCTTTACTGAGAGTGCATTGCTTTGTGACAGGAGTGGTTGTCGAGGACCTGATGCCAGGGAGTTTCAGAAAATGGTGATGTCCCCAACTCCAATCAGCGTGGAAACGTTTAACTGGACAGCCAACCAGGAATTGCAGAACATGCTTAAATAATAATAGACAGTGAAAAATCATATACCAAGTTACTTAGAATTTTCTTATTTTCAAAATTCAAAGATTCAAAGTACATTTATTATCAAAGTATATACATTACTGTGCAAAAGTCTGAGGGACCCCAGATTTTTTTTTATATGGTTTCAGATGGTATGGCCTCCACAGAGCCCTGAACTCAACGTCATCGAGCTGTCTGAGATTACCTGGAGAGACAGGAGCAAGTCTGCAGAAGAAATGTGGGTTAGTTCTCCAAGATACTTGGAACAACCTACCAGCTGATTTTCTTATTAAAAACTGCATGAGAGTGTAAAGTCAAAGTTTATTTATCATCGAAGTATGAAACCAGAATACAACTCTGAGATTTGTCCTCCCACAGTCAGCCACGAAACAAAGAAACACCATAGAACCTGTTCAAAGAAAACATCGAACACCCGCGTGTGGAAAAAAGAACATGCAAGTGGCAAAAAGAGAAGGAATAACGCACAGAATATTAAAGATCAAACTGTCGAGTCCGCTACAATCCAGAGGTGTTCAGTTCAGTTTATTTTAGTGCTGTCTTGTTCATTGACTGCAGGCCGAAGCACCCTGATCAAATTGCGCAAAAATAGTAAAAAGAGAAACCAGAGACACATGTAACATGAACTGCAGAGTCCTTCAAAACCAGTCCAGAGCCAGAAGCTGCGCTGGTCAAACCTTGCAGTGTGAGGAAGACTCCTGCACCTTCCTCTGGCAGCAGCAAAAGGGAGGGCGAGGGAGACCGGTCAAACACCGACAGACGGTGCTGAGCCTTTGGCTCTTGTCCTCGTTGATTTTCATCTTGCTGTGATGCTTCAATTGGTAAGGAGTAATGGAGCCAATCATGCATTTACTCTCCAACCTTTAGCCACTCACTCTTCTCTCAAGCTTGCTGAATTCCCCTGGAGACAGCAAAGGCACCAGATCGCTCAGTCAGCCCAGAAACACATCACTCAACGTAAATTTCAGGCTCCAGTCACATGCAGTTTAGTAGTAGAAGCATATTTAAAAGAAGTAGTTGTTTTGTGAACTGTCTGTAGGACATCTCCATTGGTTGCTGACGCCATCTTGTCAAAACAGTAAAATCAATATTTTAAAATCAATGAAATTTTGCAACAATATTAAACCCTATGTATAAAGATTAGTCAGAAGCAATTATGAATGAGTGTGATTTCATAAATTTGGTTACTCATTTGACAAGTCAATCGATGTTCAGTGGTTTTATGGAAAGGATGAATTGAAGTACACGTCATATCACTGTTTGTGTGTTGCTTTTAGGAGTGCCGGACACAGTGCAGGACCAGGGTATCACAGCTTGCTGATTCAGTTGTTTCCCTGTGTGTCTGTGCAGACATCAGAGATTTTAGTGTTGAGCTGACAATTTTACTGTTATTAAAACCCAGATGATGGACACACAATACTCTTCTCTGGAGTGAGTGGGGTTAGAGATTCACAGCAGTATTTGTTTCTCAATCTATTATAGGAAACTTGTTATGAGAAAAAAGAAAGGGGTCATTCATTGCAGGCCACTAATGAACTTACTCCTTTGCAGTTGATAGACTGCCCATATATTTCAGGCAGGGTAATATGGGAAAGATGAAATGAAATTGTGGGAGGAGATGGAAGCAGACCTGACAGTTCATTAAAATATATAAGTTATAATTGATGCTATCATCTAATTGAATATTTATATAATTACCATATTCTAACTGAAGCCTTAATGTTGGGCAGGAGAAATAAACTGAAAGCTGGGGAAATGTATTAACAGAATTCAGAAATCCAATAGGCGTTCCAACTAAAAGTCATTCTACATGGCAGTTTTTTGCAGTACTTCTGCTTCACTCAGGCAGTTTTGGCAATTGCAATTGCCACTGCAGTTAATAAATAGATATAATGAGTTAGATTTAATTTAAATTTTCAAGTGAAGTGTTACAAAGACATTCTCTGTCTTCTCAGATCTGTCAAGAGTTTGTCCTTGTCCTTCATGGGAATTGGAATGAGAAAGAATCCATATTTTGTTGTGTTTACATTGTGGATAGGAAGCATAGGTGCACTGGAGAAAGTTAGCAATGTTTTGTATTGTTTTGAAATACTGCTCAACATCGTTACTGTATGAAGTCTAAGAAACTTTAAAATTCAAATGAAGCCCTTATCTGAGAAATCAGTTCTTTAGTGGAATGTGGCAATTACAACATGCTAGTGTTTCTGTTTTAGAAACGTTGATTTCTTTTGGAGAAAATAATGTGGAATTAAATAGGGTTCAAAACTAATGAACATAGCAGATGCAGAGTTCAGGTTGTGGTGAATATTGTAATAACGAGGATTATGTTTGAGACTTTCATCCGGGGCAATTTAATCAGTGGTCAGCGTTTGATGTAATTGGCAGGTTTACCTAATATGGGTGTGGAAGCAAAGTCTATTGACTATATTCAGTTGAATTTGACAAAGGAAATTATGTAAGGGAATCTTCATGCTTTTGCTCCTGAGGGGATTATGAGTGCATCAAAGAATTTTTGAGCTTTTCATTTAGGCTTGGTTGGGTGTGTGTGTGAGAATGAGAGTTGTGCATGTTGCCAAGAAAATGACTACTGGGCTGTGTGGTTACTGGTTCTTCAAACAAGTCTAGACACACATTTGACTTTCTTGAATTGAATCTGCAGTAGCAAAATTGTCAGTTAACACCTTATGTTTCTTTTTCTATGTGAAGCCATTACAACTGGTAGCTTGTAACATTCCAGGTTTTAAATGTTGGCCAGTGTGATCCTGTGTATTTCTAACCTGGAAATCTGAGGTAGGTTCTTTTAAAATCAGAAATATTTTTCCTGTTACGGATGGACACACAATTCTTAATGTATTTTGTGGCATTTTTCATATTGACTGCTTCTGTCTCGGTTATATCTCAAGAGAATTTCACTGAACAACAATATCAATGAAGTCACTAGCAATATCAATGAAGTTTCTTTTCTGAGCCCTGTCTAGTAGCACTGTAAGTCTATGAATTATTAGGTGCAAAATTGTGTTGAAAGTATATGTTTTCTTTTTAGTTATTGTTTGGTGCGCCTATTTACTGTTTCATTTCTATTCCCTACATGATATTCTTGCAGCTCTACCTATGTTCGTTTGGAAATGTTTGTGCTCGGTATTTGTTGAGTTGAACTGCTCTGTTTTAGCACGGCTTACTGCAGTGAGCAGTAAACTCTTGCCAAACTGCCTTTTGGAACGTTGGAGAGATAGAAGTAATCGATTTGAAACTGCCAAGGTGTTGAAGTTGTGAAATTTTGTATTAAATGCCAGTTTGGAGGTTAATCGGTTTTTACAGCTTCCGATGCAACCGAGTGAACCATCCAGGTAAATGTATTTGTGGTTCTTCTGTGTTCTCATAAGAAATCATACTGCTTTATATACTCAAGTTCTACATCTGCTTTTCTCGGCTGTGGGAGATGTAGTTTTAATATCAACTACAGAAACTGTTCTTGGATTCTGTTGCTGTGGTTTGAGAGGTGCTTTGTTTGTAAAGTACCTTGTAAGAATGACTGTTTTTTTTGAACAGGGAGGCTGATGTAATAGTGTGCTGGCAGCAGCTGCAAGTAATGTGGGACAATGGCTGGTTACACAGCTGCTTTTGCCTCTCAGGGTCACCAAGCAGCATTGCTTTCAACAGCTCACAGTCACTTCAGCAGAGTTAACATTAGGGCGAGGCTGGCAACAGAATAGTAGAGCAGAAACAAAAAAAAAACAAAGTGAGAGCACCAAATGTTGAAATTCCCAGCAGGACAGGCAGCATCCATGTTGCAAATGCATTGTCTTGAACTGAATAATGTTTGTGAGCGATCTGGCCAGAGCTATTAAATCACAAGGCAGCACGAAACAGGTTACTGGAGAGTCAAAGCTATTAACAGTCTTCTCCCAATTACACAGTTCATTATCCATCTGTAATCTGAACTGAACTGGATCAGAATCACTGATGTGAATTTTGTTTTGTGCCAGCACTACAGTGCAAAAACATAAAATCAGGATGAATTACAAACAAAACAGACAAAAGAAAAGCAACAGTGAGGTCTTGTTCATCAACCACTTAGTAATCTAATGGCGGAGATTTCTCAGTGCTATAGTTAGTCCTTATAAAATCTAGATCTGTACAGGTATGATCTTTTATATTTATCTGGCTTCATCTGGTGTTATTCGCCACAGAACACTTTGTTGAAGGTACTTGCTGCATGTTATGACAAGACCAGTGGTCTATGAGCAATTCCCATAGATCAGAGATTTTGGGGACTTTGCACCCCTGTAGTTGCCATCAAGCATAAGCTGTGCTTTCCCCTTTGCCCCACGTGTGGATGAAATGCCTAATACCAGGGGAGGTAAAGTAGGCTCTCACTAAACCTGCTGTTGCTGTTCCTTCACTTCTTTCTTGTAAGACTGCAATGAAATTCAATTTCCATCCAATAAGAAGCAACTTTCTGTCCGTTTTATGCCCTCCCCCAATTCGTGGAGCACAAACTAATAATCCTTATCAAGGAGTATTTCAACTCTTGGCTCTGACGATAAGGGAGTTGCATGTTTTTTTAAACCCTCCCTCTCCCATGGAGTTGAGTTTCTTGTCACTTGCTCCCACTGCCTGTGAAAGAAAATGCAACCTATATTGCATTTCCCTTCTTGCCCCTCTTAACCTGCCCTGAACCTGATTCACTACCTCACTCCCATTCCTATCCATCTTCACTCCATTCTACTTCCATCAGGACTTCCTCACTTATCAAAATGATGCATCACTTCACCATCCTCTGTTATGTTACTGTCTCCTCCTCCCCTTCTGTCCAGATGTTAAACAAGCTTCTACAGTTCTGGATTTGGTTGCTGGGTATGTGCTGTATCGTGGGAGGTTTGCTGGTGTACTGAAAAAGAAACAGTGGAAAAATACAAAGGAAGGAAATGGAACTAAATTTAAGAGCACTATTATTAAATAATGTTCTTCTTAATTAACCCCAAATAACAATATTGTAACTGTACAGTTTTATAAAATCTTCATGGTTTGATGTTAAAACCACTTATTATAGGATGTGTTAGCTGAGCAAACAAGATCTCAGTGGTGCTGAAGATTTGATGAGAATGAACTAATTAAGTCTTGTGAAGGACTTAAAAGAGATGAGAAATTCTGATTAGGTACTTTTCAAACTACTTCCTGTATTATATGCTTTGGAGCTTTATTTTGTAAACTTCCAGTGCTGTTTTTGTATTTCTAATTTTTTTTCTGAAACCTCTCACTTGCTATAAATTGTGCTGCTATTTGGTTGACTGCCAAATGTAAGCAGGGGGTTTAAAGTGCCACTCTGACGAAGAGGGTGATGTACATATCATTCACCAGGATGGCTGGGGTGCTCAACAGCAATTGACTGTAAATTGATTTTAATGGCAATGTTGCCAGCAGTGTACAAGAGAACAGCTTGGGATTTTGAAAACTCTTCAGTCTTCAACTAATATTCATGAGCAATGAAAGCTAGAATTGAAGGTGTTAAGATATACTCAATATTCATTGAATTACAGGCAAACTTCCCTTCCCCTCCCTTCCTCCTCCCCCACCATGGAGAAACAGTCAGTGACCCGAGCCAGTGGTATTTCAAATTTCTCTCCTTCAATATCAACCTTTTGTTTCTGTGGTCTCCTTCATGAAGAGTACTAAAGCATCCAGTAGTTTTAATATAATTTATATATAATTTAGCACTCACTGATCATCAACAACTCTACAGTTAGCACCGATTCAACATTCAGCTTCCTGGGCATCATTATTTCACAGGACTTCATGTGGGGCAGAACCAGATCTCCTTCTTTAACAAAAAAGCTTGATCAGTATTGTGGGAACGATGGTGTCAAACACTGAGCTATAGTTAATAAACAGCATCCTGAAATGGGTATTTGCATTGTCTAGGTGATCCAAGGCCATGGGTGAGCCAGTGAGATCATGCGCACTGTAGACCTGTTGTGGCGATAGGCAAATTGCAGTGGGTCCAGGTCCTTGCTGAGGCAGGAGTTGATTCTCGCCATGGCCAACCTCTCAAAGCATTTCATCACCATGGATGTGACTCCTACTGGATGATAGTCAATAAGGCAGCTCAACTTGCTCTTCTTGGGCACTGGTACAATTCTGCACCGCCATCATAAAGAGCATTCTCACATCAGCCATTACTGTCTGGTTTGGTGCAGCATCCTCCCACAACATAGAAATATTGCGAAGAACTGTCAGGACGGCAGAATCAGAATCAGGTTTATTGTCACTGGCATGTGTCGTGAAATTTGTTAACTAAGCAGCAGCGTTTCAATGCAATACATAATCTAGCAGAGAGAGAGAAAAAAAACATAATAAATAAACAAGTAAATCAATTACGTATATTGAATAGATGTTAAAAAATGTGCAAAAACAGAAGTACTGTATATTAAAAAAGTGAGGTAGTGTCCAAAGCTTCAAAGTCCATTTAGGAATCGGGTGACAGAGGGGAAAAAGCTGTTCCTGAATCACTGAGTGTGTGCCTTCAGGCTTCTGTATCTCCTACCTGATGCTAACAGTGAGAAAAGGGCATGCCCTGGAGGTCTTTAAGCTGCAGTCTACTTTCGCTGCAGGACTTGAACACTTTGTGGCCACTTCATTGGGTACACCTGTACATCTGCTTGTTAATACAAACATCCAATCAGCCAAACATGTGGCAGCAACTTGGTGCACAAAAGCTTGCAGGCATTGTCAAGAGGTTCAGTTGTTGTTCAGATCAAACATCAGAATGGGGAGAAAATGTGACCTAAGTGAGTTTGACTGTGGAATGATTTGCTAGTTTGAAACTGATGTCCTGGGATTTTCACCCACAACAGTTTACAGAGGAAGATGTGGAAAACAAAAAGTATCCAGTGAGCAGCAGTTTATTTGTTTATTTTTATTTAGTGGTACAGCACGGAACAGGCCCTTCTGGCCCAATGAGCCACACTGCCCAGCAACTCACCTACTTAACCTTAGCCTAATCACAGGACAATTTACTATGATCAATTTACCTACTAACCATTACATATGGACTGTGGGAGGAAACTGGAGCACCCAGTGGAACTCCACGTACTACATCTGCTACTGCCCACACTGGACCCCCTACAGTTCGCCTACCGACATAACCGATCAACAGATGACGCAATAGCCACAGCTGTATACACCATCTTTATAAGGTTCATCCATGGTTATCGACGCTATTAGTACTTTTTACGAAGTCGGGTTGCTAGCTCAATGCTCAACCCAGCATGGATGGAGAGCGTGCACGGGAGCTGGCCGGATTCGAACTCGGGACCTCTCGCCCCGAAGTCCAGCGCTGATGCCACTACGCCACCAGCTGGCTTATATGATGGTGTCGAGACTAGCGCTTGATTTGGATTTAAGTGAGGGAGAGTTGAGCAGCGTCAGCCTTACTCTCTCTTCCCAATTCCCATCTGGATCAAGTGGCAAGACAAGAGTCGAGATGGCTGGAGATGGGACTAGGCACAGTGTATGACCAGGACGTCTTCTGTGTCTAGTCGTGCTCTACACGTTCCACGACGCTTGCAGAGACTGCCTTCTTGACCATTGGACCTTCCGTTGGTCTCGTCCGCTCAATCCACTGGAGTCTGTCTTCACATGCTGGGATAGACACCTCCCTATCTCACCAAGGGTTTGAGACCCGTTGGCTACCCTCACCTGCTTTAGCCGGCTTGTCGAAGCCGTTGCCTGGGGTGTGGCCACTGTCGCATACAAACAGCTACGGGGAGCCACAGGTGAGAGGTGAGTGCCAGGTGGGGACCAAAGGTGGACTAACCGCCTTGAAAAGGACGCGACATGTTCCCCCACCAGAGGTGCTACCCCTCCCTGACACCCCATACACATCGTCCTTACACACTTGGAGAAGAAGGATGCTTATGTGAGAATGCTGTTCTTGAACTACAGTTCAGCATTCAACACCATAATTCCCTCCAGGCTTGACAAGAAGCTCAGAGACCTTGGCAGTCACCCTGCTTTGTGTAGCTGTAGCTGGACCTGGACTTCCTGACAGATCCCTCACCTCTGCCCCTCTGATCCTCAACACAGGTGCCCCTCAGGGCTGTGTACTAAGCCCCCTCCTTTACTCTCTGTATACCCATGACTGTGTCGCCACCCACAGCTCCAATCTGCCATTTAAATTTGCTGACGACACTACACTGATTGGCCTAATCTCAAATAATAATGAGGTAGCCTACAGAGAAGAAGTCATCACCCTGACACAGTGGTGTCAAGAAAACAATCTCTGTACTATTCCGCACCGTATCTCAACAAACAAATAAATAAATAAAAGCCAGACTGGTTCAAGCTTCCGGGAAGGAAACAGTAGCTCAAGCAACCACGTGTTACAACAGTCGTGTGCAGAACAACATCTGTGAACACACAACATGTTGAACTTTGAAATAGGTGAGCTGCAACAACAGAAGAGCACACTCCTGTACCTAACAAGGTGGCCGGTCAGCGTATGTGTCCAGGACAAAGAAGCGGACAGGAAACATGATTGCGGGCACTTCCCTCCCAGCAGACTGCCTTTTCCAAAGCCTCCCTTCTGGAAAGGGCTGCAGGTTTACCGAAGCAAATACTTTATGTTATATTAACAGTTTCTTACTCCCAAGTGTGTGGGCACGTGGCCAAGTGGCTAAGGCATTCGACTAGTGATCTGAAGGTTGTCAGTCCGAGACCTAGCCGAGGCAGTGTGTTGTGTCCTTGAGCGAGGCACTTAACCACACATTGCTCTGCGACGACACTGCTGCCAAGCTGTATGGGTCCTAATGCCCCTCCCTTGGACAACATCGGCGGCGTGGAGAGGGGAGACTTGCAGCATGGGCAACTGCCGGTCTTCCATACAACCTTGCCCAGGCCTGCGCCCTGGAGAGTGAAGACCTACCAGGCGCAGATCCATGGTCTCGCAAGACTAATGGATGTCTTTACTTACTCCCAAGAAGCTAATCTGATCAACCATTCTAGTTAGTTCCTCCCCCCCCCAATCTATTACCTCAGTAACTGCACTGTTAACATTTTAAACCACTTTTTATAATGCTGTTTACTTTGTAAATACATGGTTGTATTTATGCACATTTTATTCCAGATCTGTACTTCTAACATTATTTTTATGTAACTGTAATTCTTCATTCTTTAGAATTAATTTCTAATACATGTAACTGTATGTGGCGTCTGAAGTTGATCCTTGATGTAATGCATAAAAATGGCAAAAGATGCATTTGTTGTTCATCAAATTGTTAATACCACCTGTAATTGCTGGTCAGTATGGTGCTGAATTGTTATTTTAGCATTGCAGACTTGATGGGGGAGAAAAGATGACTTTTGGAGTCACGTGAACCAGACCTGAATTCGGCTTTGTGACTTGCAGTGAAGGAAAAATTGCCATCATGTTGCTGGCAGCTGTTTTAGACTTGGCAGTCTTTTGAGCCAAAACTTTCTCTCATCTAGTGTATCCATGCTCGCAGTATATTACAAGATGAAAAATACCAAAGCTCTTTAATCAGTTCATTGAAGACTCCACACATAATCCTGCTGGAGTGAAATTTGTTAATGGGCAGTTCTGTCTTTTCAGCAGTATCAGGTTGGCTAACAATTATAATAAATACCTGATGTTCAATTGCCTTGAATTACCAGAGTAAAATATCATTCACTGCATATGAAGGGACAATGGTTTGCTGGCTCATGCTGTGCAGATCATCTTCTGTTCGTCTGTAGTGTTTAAAATGATTTGTTGTTTTGGAGAACCCAAACCAGTGAAATGAAGATTGGAAATGAAAACTGGCTTGATGGTGGTGGGGGTGGAGAAAAAAAGAGATATGAAAGTTACAACTAACTAAAAGCAAACACTGATAATTCTTTTCAAGTCACCCATTTAAAAATCACTAATGAACTCTTGAAGGAATGAGTGTCAACCCATGAGATGTCTTAAGAACAAAAAAACAAATCACAGTCTAATAGCGTCTGTGGTGTCGTGAGGCTGGTTGACCTTTCAGGTAGTGACCCTGCATCTGGACTTGAGAGTGAGGAGCGAAGATGGTCAGTATATTGAAGTGAGAGGGAGGGTTGAGGCTAGGGAAGGCAAGTAATTAGGGGAACCAGAGGAAGGGAAAGAGTTGGTGGGCAGATGGTGCTGGATGGGAAAGGATAGAGATGTGAGCTGGTTGGTGATAGATGGACGCAGATTTTTAAAAAAAGGACAATGGGTAGATAGAAGCAGGTGGAGGAGGGGATATAGAACGTGAACTAAGGGAGAAGAGAACCTGGGCAGGCTTGTGGGAGTGGAGGGTGCTATCTGAAACTGGGAAATTAAGCATTCACACTAATCATGCTATAGGCTGCCCAAGTGGTATATGAGGCCTTATAGACGAGGCTTGGTAGTGCAGAAGGCTGAGGACAGCTAGGATGGTGTGAGAGTGGGAAGAAACTCAAGGTGGCTATTGTAGACAAAGTGCAGGTTTTTTGCAAAACTGTCATCTCACCTTTGTTGGGTCTTGCCAATATAGATACAGGAAGCCACATTGTGAGCACTAGATGCAATTTTTCCATGTTGAAGGAGTGGCACATGAATCTCTCCCTCACCTAGGAGGGCTGTTTAGGTCCGTGGATGGTGGTGAGTGAGGAGGCGTGGAAACAACTGTTGCACTTCCTGTGATTCCAGGGAATGATGCCAGGATATGGGGAAGGGCAGGTAGGTGGGGAGAGATCGAGCAGTCATGGCGTGTAGCCCTTGCAGAAAGGTAGGTGAGAGGAGGAGATGTGGCTGGTATTGGGAATCTTTGTGCTGGCAGAAGTGGCGAAGGATGATAAACTGGGGATGCAGATTCCAGGTGAGGTAAAAGATGAAGCCCAAGGGGACTCTTCTGTTCTGTCTGTGGAGAAGGAGGACATGGGAAATGGAGAATACAAGTGTTATATTTCATGGGCTGGAGAGATATTTGGCCATGTCATCTTGTTAAAAATTTCTTAAATGCTCCAGTCCAAAATTCACATGGCATTTTCAGGGTGGTCATGTTGGATTGGAACACCAAATAATGCCATGAAGCTGTCAAAATCTGTTTCAGCAACATCTTTTGGGGTACAGGCCATCTTTGACATGAACTGTGACTGGAAATAACTTTATGATTACTGTTGTAATCATTGGCAGTAATACAGTTGTAACATTATAAACCAGATCACTTGACTTTCATTTTAGCATTGCTCTATTTAAGTTCCCAAACTGCAGGGACTAATTATAGAGGAGTTCAAAATACATGAAGAGGAAATGAAGTTTGACATCAGATGCCTGATTAAATTTATTAATCTATATTGTTCCCATTTTTGTGTTGTAAATCTATTTCTTTATGTCAGACAGCTGATGAAAGTTTCCTTCACTTTCTTCTTCTCCTCCCAACCCCTTAGCTTCCTAGTTTTCTGTATTTGAGATCAGAAATAATGAAGTAGATATTTGAGGGGAAAAAACAGCTTTCTGTGTTTCAAGAACATGCTATTGTTGTTGACCTCATCAATCAAACAAATGAAAGGCAGAAAAACTTGAAAGCATTCATGGTACTGTTTGCTTTGAAGAATGCAGTCATTAGTTTCATTATTTTGACATACGGTGAAATCTGAGGCTGCCTTGTTTTGGCTTTTGGTACGTTGTGATGTTCATTAGCTTGTGGCTGTAAATGTTGCTGTCAAGTCACTGCAAGCCCACCATGGAGTGGCAAGAATCACAATCTTTACTTGTTTTTCCCCTGGAGGCACCCTTGTTTTAATCTCTTGCTGTGTGCTACAGGCCTAACAGCAGGCTGTGAATTTGAACTTATTTATGCATTTTTAACAGTGGTAGATTGTTTTTAGTGATGTTACAATAGATGTGCACATATTTGAATCTTGCATATTGGAAAGGTACTCAGAAATAAATTTTCATGAAGTGCTCACGACTTTAATAGTTTTGGTATGAAATGCACCAGTTTTCAAGTTCTTCCAGGTTATGAGGAATCATTGTAAAAAATTCTTGTGTGTGTATTTAAAAACTGCAGTAATAAAGAAACTATGGTGAGAATGCTTTTTTTTGACATTCCCCACTTAGAAAAATATATTGAAAATAATGTGTATTTCAATTTTGTTTAAATTTTATTCAGACATGCATAAGGTGTATGCATACATCAAGCTGCATCAAAGCTAGCAATAATGAGAGTAGTGTAAATTTAAAATGGGCCTTTTCTTCCCTATTGAGAATAGTTTTAGGCATTTGTCAGGGAAGGTGACGTGCTGAAGTTTCAGTAAAGATAATTAAAACCATCACACAAAGGAGCTGGAGGAACTCTGGGTCAGGCAGCATTTACGGAGGGAAATGGACAATTGACTGAAAGTTGATGTAAATATGAAAGGCATATTAATTTGTGTATTTGAAATAGTGAATAATGTTAAATTCCATATTGTATGCTTATTGTACAAAACAAATTAATAATTGGGATTTGGTGAGTGTGAAATAGAAATATCCCAGTCCCCGCTGTGATTAGTACAGACACTCTGGCATGAGCAGAGCTATTCTATGAATTATATTGTGAGGAAGAGGAGGGATTGGGACCCAAAACAGTGGATTTATGTTAACTGTACTTTGTTTATCTATGAACTTGGAGGGGTTTTCAACTCTTGAATTGCTTTTATTTTCCTCATGTTAACTGTAACTTCATTGAGTGTGTATCAGCAGCGTCAACCTGCTAGAAATTCAGTGTGCCATTGCATTGTTCTGACCTCTTGTATCTGCATTGACTCCAGTGGGGGGAACACAAACTTGCTTTTATCTATCAGCACTCACACTGGGAAATATATCCACTGAAACTGCACTGGGTAGGACTGTTACATTTTTTATTTTGTAGTTTTAGTTTCAGTGCGTTTAATAGAAGTTAGTTGTTTTCTGCCGTTTTTGTGTTTCCATTTTAACTTAATTATTTTTGTCATCATGCTTGCTTCTTAATGGCCAGGATCTCATGGAACAGCTTGGAACTGACTTGCCTGCAGAAGTTTGTGCTCAGTCCCCTGTTCCAGGTAGTAGCAAGTTCCACAGGTAGAGAGCACTGGTGGCTCAAAGTTCAAAGTACATTTATTATCAAAGTGTGTATACTATATACAAGCTTCAGATTAGTCTCCTTGCAGGCAGCCACAAAACAAAGAAACCCAATAGAACTTGTTAAAATGGAATACCGTAAAAAACGAATGTGCAGGGAAAAAAAAACAAATCATGCAAACAATGAAAGTAAGCAAATAATAATCAGGACTAAAGTTCATGAAAGTGCCATGAAGCCAGTCATAGTCAGTCCAGGATCCTGCTAGTTGCAGGCCACATCAGTTTGGTGTAGAGAGGAGTAAACTTCTTGAGCAATGAGCTGAAGATTGGCCCATCCCTCACCTCTGGTCCTGATACACTGATGTTTTCAGTCCTGCTTGGTAATTAAATTGGTCAAACACTGGCTCATACCTGGCTCCCAGAACTGGACCCCGCCGCTTCAATATGCTCTTGAGCCCGGGCCTCTCTGCCTCGATTTGGTCTGTACCCATCCTTTCCAATCTGGCTTGGCGCTTATATTGTTCAAACATTGGCTTGTTCCGTAGTCTCGGGCTCCGCTGTCTGGACTCTGCCTCGCCTCGGCTCTGCTGCTTCAAATCGCCTTCAAGTCTGCTCGAGCCACGACCAAACATTTGCTTGTTCCCTGCTCTTGCACCCAGGTCCCGCCGCCTCAGTTCTCATCTCTCTCAGTTCAAGATCCAGGCTATGTACTCAAATCTGTAAGACTTCCTAATTTACATGGATTGGAGCAGAGTGAATAGATTCTTCTTCAATTTAATGGTGTTTGCTTTTTTATGTGGGAGAAAATTCTGTACTTCTAGTATACTATGTATGAAATATCAGCTGAATTCTCTCCGGAATACCATCTTATGTTGCCCTGAATAAGTCTTCCTCCCAGCAGCAACTGTGTACAAACCTATTTCTTTTACGTTTGTAAGTACCTTTAAATTCGAGGAAAATTATGCCCAATTTCTGTAATCTTAACTTAATCCCGGATGTCCTGCTGCCAGTGTATTATCGCAGTGATTTCAAAGCTAATTTTATCATTGTAAGGTTCAGAGCACAAAAATAAAATCATTGAAATCTAGATGTCACTAAACCAATGTACCCCAGAGTTGTCACCAAACATCCTCCTCTTTATATTCTACCTCTGGGGATATCAAGCACAGCATTCCTTCCAAGCATATTTATTGTACCTGCTGTTGGCTTTTTGGTGGTATCTGCATGCAGTTCCTTGTTGTGTCATCACTATTCCCAATTCACCATTTACATTTTACAGTTTAGAGCCTCTTGTTGCATGTACTCAAGAAATTCATTATTTTCTCTAATTTTGCTTTACTCCGCTGTTTCTCCTGTGAAAGTGTGTTTGCTTTTGTGCTGGTGTAGTGTCATTAGAAGAATCAATACTGAAAGTTGCTGCTTGAAACAGTGTGAACGCTGAACATGATCTAAACAATGAAGTTCAGAATGTATGTACCCAACGGTAATTTAAACTGCATTTCCTTGAACTTCTGTTGAACTTCACTGGGAACTTTCAGAGGCCAAGGTCAAAATGGGAGGGAGAGGAAAAATTAAAAAGGCAGCTGCGGGACTGTGCTTGAAGTCTGAATGGAGCAACTGTTCTTTGTTTTTAATTAGGTTTCATTCCTACACTGAGGAGGCGAAGAGCAGACGAGTTCAGAATGGAAGTGTGATGAAGGAATAACTGGAAACTAGGAGCATACTCTTTGTGCAGGGGTCAAATGGATGGAAACTGCTGTTAATCAGTTTAAACACTACATTATCTGAAGTGCCGATGAACTGAAGCATCTGAATTTGTGTGTGTGTGGGGGGGGGGGTGGCGGTGTGAGCAAAGTTGATATTGGTGTCAGACTTGATGGTCATTTATGTTCCTGGGAAACTAACTGTTGCAAGGCTAAAGTTTAAATTTGTAAGTTTCCCTTGGGTGATGAGGATTGTGTGGTTGGGGTGGAATGGGAAGGATTACAGCAGCATGTAGGAAATCCAAAGTAATACAGTTCATTATGGAGAAACTTTCATCCAGTCAGCACGTACAATAGGAACAAATATACTTAGTTAATGCTGAAGAAGTATTTCATTGTAGTAACTTGAATAAAATATTCAGGATAGGAAAACCTGAACATTAGAACATAGAACATGACATTCCTTCGGCCCAAGATGTTGTGCTGACCTTTCAACCTACTCTTAATATCAATCTCACCCTTTCCTCCCACATAGCTCCCCATTTTTGGACTGTTGAAAAGCAGAGTTGCCTTTAGGCGTAGCAGCAAAAAATGTGTGATGCAACGTTGGCTGTTTCAGCTGGACTATACATGATTCCAGATGGGTTGGTGGTGTCTACCCCAAGCATGAATCACAGATTGTCATGGCTTTAGTGGTGAGACCTTTATGGTAACGCCTTTGCTCATGGGAAAAGTAGTTAAAACTTTACACAAAAACAAGGATGCTTCAGTATGATTTGGTGCAACTCCCTATTATGTCATTAGGCCTGACGGTATCAATCTCCTTGTCCCTAACCTTGACTGCCAAGTGTGTAGATGACGAGAGGCATAGCTAAGGTAGATGGTAAAAGTCTTTTTGTCAGGGTATGGTAGGTCAGAATGAAAGGGCACAGGTTTAAGTGAGTGGGAAAATATTTAAAAGGTGGTAAATGTGGGTTCTTTTTTAACACTTAAGAATAAATTGGGTAGATACATGGATGGGAGGTGTATGGAAGGATATGGTCCGTGTGTAGGTCAGTGAGACTAGGCAGAAAAAGGTTCGGCACAGCCAAGAAGGGCCAAAAGGCCTGTTTCTGTGCTGTAGTTTTCCATGGTTCTGTGGAAACTGAGAGACAGCGTTTTGCCTGCAGTAGCTGGTGAATAAATGGAATGAGCTGCCAGTGCAAGTGATTGAGACAGATACAATAAAATTATTTAAGAACCACCTGGATAGGTACATTGAGAGGTGGGGCTTAGAGAGATCTGGGCCAAACGTTGGAAATTGGGACTAGGTCAGTGGCACCATGGTCAGCATGTACTGGTGGGCCAAAGGGTTGCTCCGTGCTTAGTTACTCAATAACTCCGAAGATTCAGTAAGATGACCCACAACTTCATCGCAAAAGCTGTATAAATTTTCATGCATGATTATTCATATTTTGGATTCTGCATGTCATCAGCTTTTATTGCCCATGTTGAATTATCATGGAGATAATGGGGTGTGTCACCACCATGAGTTGCTGTTGATATTAATAAGGTTTTACTATTAGGTTCCAGCAGCTCTGAGGGAAAGGAGATTTACATACTGGCACTTTACTGGTATGACTTCCACTCGTGCTCCCAAACGTATAGTAATGATTCAGCCCATTATTTCAGCTATTTAGTGTGGTAAAATAAAGAGTAATGCCCATTTAATTTGTAATATTTAATTTCTGTTGAGCAGTCTAGAACATCATCTTTACAGTTCGCCAACTGTTTGCTTGTAGCATCAGCCTAAGAATATGTTTCTTTTAAATATTTTTTTGTGAATGGCTGTGAAGCATGTAGATTAATAAAAGAGAAAGCCTTCACTCTCTCCTGTAGCTTACCAAATATGCTGAAATATCAACTAAAACCATAACGATTTCTTTCAATTGGTGTTGAGACCAGAATCACTCACCCGTTCCATTCACCTGCCCTTGATGTGTTCCTCCTCCCATGGCTATTTGTCTATGTTTAGATACATCATGATCCTGGCCCTATTTTTGATTACCTTCTCTCATAAACATTGTAGCTTTTACCTCAGTATAACAGTACATGAATACTAATACTGCCTATCAAGTGTACTAGAACATCCTGAAGTTATCAAAGACATGTTACAAAAAACAGGTTTATTTTATCTAGTTGAAATTAGTTCCTTTTTAAAATTGCCCCTCACTTTCAAATTATTCCCACGCTGCCTGTAAGAAGTTAGTACGTTCTCCCTGTAACTGTGTGGGTTTCCTCTGGGTGCTCCAGTTTCCTCCCACAGTCCAAAGATGTACCGGTTGGTAGGTTAATTGATCATTGTAAATTGTCTCGTGATTGGGCGAGGGTTAAATCAGGAGTTGCTGGGCGATGTGACTTGAAGAGCCAGTAGAGCCTACTCTGTGCTGCATCTCAATAAATTAAAAGATCAATAAATGATTAGAAAAAAAGTAGGCAAAATATATTAAAAGATAGAGGATCAATTTCATCACTGTAATTGACTGCTACTCAATTTTATGGGTTTACAGGCAACCGATGAGGACATTGTGGGAACAACAGACAATTCCAGGATGGGACCAGAAGTAGATGAGGACGAGGGCAGGTGTTACCTTGTGAAATGGGTGCAGCTTCTATCTTACACTTGGGGTTTATGTAATTTACAGAAGTAACCTAGCAGTATGACTGTTGAATATTGGAGGCCAGGGCACCCATAGAAAGCCAACATATTAATGGGGAGAAAAGTCACAACCCACACGGATAGCACCTGAGGCCAGGATGAATCTGGATCCTGGAAATTTGAGATGACAATACAAACTGCTATGTCACAAAACTGCACTTTTGGTTCCAAGCAACACACACAAAATGCTGCCTGGCCTGCTACATTCCACCAGCATGTTGTGTGTGTTGCTTGAATTTCCAGCATCTGCAGATTTCCTCGTGTTTTGGTTCCAATATCATTTTGGCTTGTTGATAGCAAAGACTGTGGCAAATCTGAGTGTATACGGATGTAGACTTGAAAACTATGATCATAGTGTGATCCGGTAATGAAATCGCTTTTGTACATGTGTGCACAATGGTTTTTAAGTTCCATATGATTCATAATGTGAGAGATTGACCTTTTGAGCAGCAAAAACAGAAAATGCTGGAAGTACTCAAGAAGGTTGAACAGTAATAATAGGTGTTTCATCTCTTTATGTACAGTATTTTTAATGCTTCTTATTTGAACAGAGCATCTTGGAAATGGAAGTTTGTTATACGCAAATAACAACTCGTTCGAAGGACTGAATAGAATGCACGGTTAGAGACCTTCATCAATTTGGAAATATTCAAAGGAGCAGAATTTATTGTAATTTCAGATTTTCCACTTAAGAGTTCTGACACTATTGTAATAATCATGTCAAAGTTCAAAGGAAATTTATCATCAAATTATATATATGTAACCATATACAATCCTGAGATTCAATTTCTTGCAGGCATACTCAATAAATCCAATAATCATAATAGAATCAATGTATGACCACACCGACAGGGTGGACAGCCAGTGTGCAAAAGACAATAAACTGCAAAACAAAAAGAAAGAAAAATAACAAATAAGCGATAAATATAGAGAGCATGAGATGAACAGTCCTTGAGAGAGAGTTTATAGATTGTGGATTGTCCGTGGATTGTCACCTTGTCGTGGTGGAGAAGCTTGTGTGGTCCTGAGATCCTGAGAGCGATGCCGTCTGGAGCTATGCTCCTGGTAGGGTCACCCATGGCGGTAAGGTCGAGGGTGAGGTCCCTGACAAAGAACAATCCAACCAAGACCTCAACGGTGGAACAGGCGGACGAAGTTACTTCGAACTCAACGGCTGTGAAGGCGGATGAAGACTGCAACAAATCCATCAGCTCCAGTTGTCGTGGTTTCCATGCCATTGGAATCAGTTGGTTGATTTGTGAGGTATCGTGTGCTTCTTGGAGTGCAACATCAAGTACACGTTAAACAAATGCACGCACAGGCATCTTCGCTCTGTGGGCCACTTCTTCAGAACGAAGACCATCATCCTCGACCTCGAGGGATAGCCACGACGGATAGGTTGTGGGAACAGTTCGGTGATGCGACAAGTAAAGTTAACCCCTTTGATTCAATAGCCTGATGGTTGAGGAGTAATAACTGTTCCTGAACCTGGTGGTGTAGGTGCTGAGGCTCCTGTGCCGCCTTACTGATGGCAGTAGAGAGAAGAGAGCATGGCCTGGATGCTGAGGGTCACTGATGATGGATGCTACTTTCTTGTGAGAATGTTCCATGTGGATGTGCTTAATGGTGGGGAGAGTATTGCTTGTGATGGACTGCACCATACCCACTACTTTTTCTAGCATTTTTTGTTCAAGGGCGTTGGTGTTTCCATACCAGGCTGTGATGCAGCCAGTCAATATACTCTCCAGCACACATCTATAGGGGTTGGTCACAGTTTTAGTTGTCATGCCGAATCTTCGCAAGTTGCTAAGGAAGTAGAGGCGCTGCCTGCTTTATTCATAATTGCACATGCATATCTTCCTTCTGTTTCCATCCCTCCCCCAAGTAACACTTAATGATATCTTCACCACATGGAAGGAGGTCATCTGGCTTATCAAATCCATGTCATCTTTCAGAACAACATCATCAATTCCTGTTCCCTTTTCTCCGAGCCTGTTCTCTCACACAAGCCCTATTCTGCCCTCGTTCAAGGGTCTTCCCTGTTTCCTTTAGCTAGACAGATAGATAACTCCAGTCCTGGCATAGCTGTAGATGAAGGCTTTTTATTATTCACCAACGTGTTCCAGTACGCAAGGAATCGGTGTGAAAAGACAGTACGTCTCAGCGTTCTCCTGAAATGTAGATTCAAGTATTGATTGAAATTCCTTTGGCTTCTAACTATGAAATGAAATGTATAAAGATATAAAATGGCTGACCAGATGTCGAAAGCTAATTGCATAACAATACGATAATGAGCAATCATCAACAGCTGTGAACCCACGAGTAAGCAGTGAGATCTCGTAATTAGAAATAAAATAATTCAATTCATGAGAGACATAACAAGCCCATTAGAAAAGATATTGATGGAAGTGTAAATGAAATAAGAGCAAGCAAGAGAATCTGCAGATGCTGGAAATCCAAGCAACACACACACAAAGTACCGGAGGAACTCAGCAGGCTAGGCAGTATCTATGGAAAAAGTACAGTTGACGTTTTGGGCCAAAACCCTTCAGCATGACTGATGAAAAATAAAGAGTAGAACTAAAAGGTGGGGTAGGGGAGAGAGAAACAGTAGGTGATAGGTGAAATCCAGAGGGGGAGGGATGAGGTCAACAGCTGGGAAGCTGATTGGTGAACGAGAAACAGTGCTGGAGAAGGGAGAAGTCTGGTAGGTGGGGATAGAAGGCCATGGAAGAAAAAAAGAGGTGGAGGAGCACCAGACGGAGGCGATGGGCAGGCACAGAGAAAAGGTGAGAGAAGGAAAAGGGGAAGGGGTCTGGGGAAGGCAAGGGCGGGGTGGGGTGGGGTGGGGTGACATGTTGGGGGTTGCCATTATCGGACGTTCAGGAAATCGACTACTTTTTTTTCCATAGATGCTGCCTGGCCAGCTGAGTTCCTCCAGCATTTTGTGTATGTTGCTTGAAATAAGAGCTTGCTGGCAACCAAAATAAGAGTGCCAGGGAGTGAATTAGGTTATAAATAAATGGTTAAAGATTAATGTGAGAGGACTTGCTATTGAAATGAATTGAGTTGTTTCTGTGATTAAAAATACAGCGTCCACAATGGAATGAGGAACTGGAGGTAATAATACACCAGGATCCAGGTATTATAGGTGTCCCCATTGTAATAGAGCTGTAGACAAAGTCAGGACTAGGAATTGAACACATGCTCTGTTTATTAAAGAGGAGGAACTGTTGTGCGTGGAGTTGCAGTTTCTGTCAGAAGTATGAGACAGCCATTCACACAATAGAACAGAAGCCATGTGGGGATAGGATCAATTGCATTTAGTTGGAGGAGTCTGCAATGTACCTGTTTGCCGAGAGGAAACACTATGGAAAGCACGGAGAATCAATCATAAAGGGATTCAAACACTGATTACTTAGCTATAAGATGAAGTTAATAGGTTGAGGGAATCGAGTTCTTGCAGTGTCTGCAGGAGTGTTTTCTACTCAATATGCAAAAAGGAGAAGCGTGTTCCTGAATGTCATGAGTAACAAATCAGACAGAAAGCAGAATTAAGATGGGAGTGGGTCAATTGGTGGCCACATCACATTGAAGATGATATCTGCTCCTCTGTCTTAAGATCTTGTGACTGGGAAATCATTTTTGAGGGGCTTAGTAAAGAGTTTTGGAAAATGAAATTGACAACAATATTGTCAACCAGTATTAAATGGGAATGGAAAATGCAAAACAGTCTTCAATAGAATCCAGAACATGCAGATTTTGTACAAAAATAATCAAACCAACAGCTAATAAACATGAGGGAAGGAGCGCTCTCAGGAAGCAGCAGAAAGAATGCCAGAGCTGAATATGAAGTACATGTATTATTGATGTATACGATATACAACCTTGAGATTTGTCTCCTTACAAGCAGCTACAAAACAAAGAAACAAGAGAATCAGTTTTAAAAAAGACTGTCAAGGTGCAGAAAAAGAAACAAATTGTGCAAGCAATAAAAGCAAGCAAATAACATTCAGAACTGAAGTTCACAAAAGTTATGAAGCTGATCATCACTGCTGCCCATCCAGGAGCCCATTAGTTGCAGCCTACAGCCTCAGTTCGGTGCAAAGGCAAGTTAACTTCATGTATCAATGATTTGAACTGGCCCATACCTTGCCTCCGGCCCGCCACCCTGACCTTTTCAATCTGGCCTGGTGCTTCAGTCTTCCAAACCTCGGGTTGTTCCTCAATCTTGGACCTGGTCCCTGCCGCTTCTGTGCGCTCTCAGGCCTGCTGCCTCAATCCGGCCCATATCTGACCTTTTCAATTCGCCCAGCACCTAAATTGATCAAAGCCTGAGTCCTTCTCTGCTCTCGGGCCCTTAACTTTGTATCGCCTCCACTCAACTCACCTCTGTTCTGCTGCATCGAATTGTCTGAGTATGGTCCAGCAATGGTCAAGCATCAGCTCATTCCCACTCTTGGGCCCTGACCCTGCTGCCTTGATTGGGCCCGTACATGCCATACCGCAACTGTCTTGCGCCTTCGAGACTTCAGTTCACACTGCAAAAAATGCCAGGTTGTACAGGTGGTTCAAAATCTCAACTCCAAAAGGGAATTTACAGGCTACTGATGGCAGTGATCCTATTGGAGAAAAAGTCTGATAAGTACAGTAGTTTTTTTGTTTGCTACCTGCAAGTCATTGCTATGTTTCACCAGCACCATCTTAAACAGAGATGAGGTGAGAGATTGAAAGATGAAAAGAAGAAATGTTGAAGCATAAAGGAAAGTAAGGCCGAGGATGCAAAGCTGTAAACTTGCTTCAAAACCTGGGCTTCTGTACCTCCCACTGTACACAGGATCCTTGACTTCCTTATCAGGAGACCACAGTCATGTAGATCAGTAATAACATCTCCTCCTCATATGTACAGTGAAGACCTTGTCTTACATACAACACACACACAATTTCCAGCATCTGCAGATTTTCTCCTTGTTGTGTTCTAATACCTTTCATACTCAGCGCACTGAGGTACTACAAAGTTAAACAATAACAAAATGGGATGAAAGCACAACAGCTACAGAGAAAGCGCAGTGCAGACAGACGGGTGCAGGATCATAATGAGGGAGGTTGTGAGGTCAAGTGTCACAACCTCGCACTCAACATCAGCCTGACCAAGGATGGGGACGTTGGGAGAACGCAGACCAGCCTTTATCAAGGGCGTCAGCGGTGGAAAGAGTGAGCAGCTTCAAGTTTACGGGTGTCAACATTTCAGAGGATCTATACAGGACCCACCACATTAATGCAGTTGCAGAAAAGGCATACCGATGGCTGTACTTCATTAGGAATTTCAGGAGCTTCGGTATGTTACCAAAGACTTAATTTTTTGACAGGGGTATGGTGGATTACATTCCAGCTGTTTGCATCACCACCAAGTATGGAAGCTGCAATGTGAAGGATCCAGAGGGTTAAGGTCTCAGCCAGTTCCATTACAGGCATAAGCCTCCCCAACCTTTGAGTATATCTACAAGAGGCAGTATTCATTATTCAGAACCCTCAACATCCAAGACATGCCCTCTTCTCATTGCTACCACCAGGATTGGAGGTACAGGAAGACCCACGCTCAACGTGTTGGGATTAGATTCCTCCCCTTCTCCATCAGATTTCCAAATGGTCCACACAGCACTCCCTTGATATTCCTCTTTTACTGATTTGTTTGTAACTGATTTCTACGTTTTGCACTGTATTACTGCTGCTGCAAAACAACAAATTTCACAACATGTTAGCGGTAAACCTGATTCAGAGAAGAGGGAAAAGGAGTTAAAGCCAAAGTTAGGATGGGAACAGCACAGCTGGGTGTATTGAATGTAGCTACAAATGATAATTACATTGGTTGTTTCAGATGAAATAGATGATATGCGAGTGACATCAGAAGATGAGATTAGAAATGTTGCAGCTGTATATATAATATATATCTATTAAATTATTCATCCTCTAAAGAAGATGAAACTGATTCAGATAGGTTCACGCAGCATTTTTTAAGAAGAACCTGCTCAAAGGATTATAAAAGTAGTCCCTTTAAAGCTTAATAATTTGATTGCAATACCAAAGCTGTGTTCCCTCTAATTTGTAATGACCAGTGTGCGCAAAAATCTTGTGCTGTGCAATTTTTTGCCCAATGACAACAACATACGCGCACTGAATTTTTAGGTGAAGTAAACCTGAAGCTATTGTAAGGGTAATAAACTACCAAGTCCAGTTTGTTGTTCACTCGCTCTCCATATCATACTGCCCAAGCGTGTGTATCTAGAAAGCTAGGACGAAATATACGTTGTCCACTCTGACCTACGGAGGCCTTAGATTCAGAAAAGGAAATACAATAATAGATATCAATGAGTCTTTTTTTCCTCTTATGCCATATGACAATACACACAAGTAACACCAGTTTCTGTATTGTACATAAATATTTCTCGTAGCTGCATGTTCCTGACCTCGTGAGCTTTCGGTGTAGCAGTTCCTACTGTTTCATTAAGCCATTACCCTTTAAATGAACAAGCAGTTCTTTAGCGCTTCATGGCTTTTGCTTCTTTGGAATTTGACGTAGTGAATACGAATCAGGTTTATTATCACCGGCATGTGACGTGAAATTTGTTAATTTAGTAGCAGCAGTTCAATGCAATACATAATAGAAAAAAATATATATAATAATAAATAAGTAAATCTTATTCGGTTTACTTTATACAGTATACATATATTGAATAGATTAAAAATCATGCAAAAAACAGAAATACTGTATATTTTTTTAAAAAGTCCTAGGGTTCAATGCCCATTTAGGAATCAGATAGCTGTTCCTGAATCCCGAATCAGTGAGAAAAGGGCATGCCCTGGGTGCTGGAGGTCCGTAATAATGGACGCTGCCTTTCTGAGACACCGCTCCTTGAAGATGTCCTGGGTACTTTGTAGGCTAGTACCCAAGATGGAGCTGACTAGATTTACAGCCCTCTGCAGCTTCTTTCGGTCCTGTGCAATAGCACCCCCATCCCCACCCCCCCCATACCAGACAGTGATGCAGCCTGTCAGAATGCTGTCCATGGTACACCTATAGAAGTTCTTGAGTCTATGTGTTGACATACCAAATCTCTTCAAACTCCTCATAAAGTATAGCTGCTGTCTTGCCTACTTTATAACTACATCAATATGTTGGGACCAGGTTAGATCCTCAGAGATCTTGACACCCAGGAACTTGAAACTGCTCTCTCTCCACTTCTGATCCCTCTGTGAGGATTGGTATGTGTTCCTTCGTCTTACCCTTCCTGAAGTCCACAGTCATCTCTTTCGTCTTACTGACGTTGAGTGCCAGGTTGTTGCTGTGGCACCACTCCACTAGTTGGCATATCTCACTCCTATACACCCTCTTGTTACCACCTGAGATTCTACCAGCAATAGTTGTATCATCAGCAAATTTATAGATGGTATTTGAGCTATACCGAGGCAGACAGTCATGAGTATATAAAGAGTAGAGCAGTGGTCTATGCACACACCCCTGAGGTCCACCAGTGTTGATCGTCAGCGAGGAGGAGATATTATCACCTATCCTCACAGATTGTGGTTTTCTGGTTAGGAGATTGAGAATCCAATTGCAGAGGGAGGTACAGAGGCCCAGGTTCTGCAACTTCTCAATCAGGATTGTGGGAATGATGGTGTTAAATGCTGAGCTACAGTCAATGAACAGCATCCTGACATAGGTGTTTGTGTTGTCCAGGTGGTCTAAAGCTGTGTGGAGAGCCATTGAGATTGCGTCTGCCGTTGACCTATTGTGGCGATAGGCAAATTGCAATGGGTCCAGGTCCTTGCTGAGGCAGGAGTTCAGTCTGGTCATGACCAACCTCTCAAGACATTTCATCACTGCAGATGTGAGTGCTTCCGGGCGATAGTCATTAAGGCAGCTCACATTATTCTTCTTAGGCACTGGTATAATTGTTGCCTTTTTGAAGCAAGAGGGAACTTCTGCCCATAGCAGTGAGAGGTTGAAAGTGTACTTGAGTACTCCCGTCAGTTGGTTGGCACAGGTTTTCAGAGCCTTACCAGGTACCCTTATCGGGACCTTCTGCCTTGTGAGGGTTCACTCTTTTTAAAGAAAACCTAACATCACCCTCTGAGATAGAGATCACAGGGTCATCAGGTGCGGCAGGGATCTTCACAGCTGTAGTTGTGTTCTCCCTTTTAAAGTGGGCATAGAAGGCATTGAGTTCATCTGGTAGTGAAGCATCGCTGCTATTCATGCTGTTGGGTTTCGCTTTGAAGGAAGTAATGTATTGCAAACCCTGCCAGAGTTGCCGTGCATCTGATATCATCTCCAACCTCGTTCAAAATTATTTCTTTGCCCTTGAAATAGCCCTCCGCAAATCATACCTGGTTTTCTGGTACAGTCCTGGGTTGCCAGACTTGAATGCCACAGATCTAGCCTTCAGCAGACGACATACTTCCTGGTTCATCCACAGTTTTTGGTTTGGGAATGCGCAGTAAGTCTTTGTAGGCACACGCTCATCCACACAGGTTTTAATGAAGTCGGTAACAACTGCAGCCTACTCATTCAGGTTCGAAGATGAATCCCTGAATGCCGTCCATTCCACCGATTCAAAGCAGTCCTGTAGGCGCTCCTGTGCTTCCCTTGTCCATACCTCCTTGGTCCTCACTACTGGTGCTGCAGACTTCAGTCTCTGCCTATACTCAGGGAGTAGAAGTACAGCCAGGTGATCAGACTTCCTGAAGTGAGGGTATGAAATAGCACGGTAGGCATTCCTGATGATGGTGTAGCAATGGTCCATTGTGTTGCTTCGTCTGGTATTGCAAGTGATCTGTTGATGGTAATTGCTTAGTGATTTTTTCGGACTGGCCTGGTTAAAATCTCCCAAGACGATGATGAAGAAGAAGTTAGGATGCACTGTTGCATGCATGTTGATCCCACTACTCAGATCATCTAAAGCCTGATTGGCATTGGTCTGAGGTGGAATGTATACTGCTACCAAATTGACCCCGGAGAACTCCTGTGGTAGGTAAGAAGGACGGCACCTAACTGCTGGATATTCCAGGTCTGGTGAGCAGAATTGGGGCAGCACTGATATATTTTGTGTACCAAGAAGAGTTGATCATGAGGCATACTCCTCCACCTCTGCTTTTGAGAGACTCTGTAGATCTATCCTGACGGTGTATAGTAAACCCGTCGATCTGAATCGCTGCTTTCAGGACAGAAGGGGTTAACCAGAATTCTGTGTAACAAAGGACACACGTAGTCCTAATGTCCTTCTGATTCAGCACCCATGCTCTGAGATCATCGATTTTATTCACCAGAGACTGCATATTTGCTTGCAAGATAGTCTGTGTTGGGAGTTTAAGTAATCAATAATTTCTTCAATAAAAACAGTATAAATAAGTCAGTTCTAACACCTGTAGACAAATCATTGCAAACTCCACGTTGTTAACACCATCCACATCAGAAACCAGAAAGTGAAATGTGATTGTGTATGATCGTGAAATATACTTAACCTGCCATCACGGCAGAGAGATTATTGTACCAAAGGACTGCCAAATCACGAACAAAATACTTTGAAAGGTATCTGATACATAGGTAGGCTGCCGTCGTTTAGTCAGCTGAGTGACAATCATAGGTTAATAATTGGATTCCTATGAAAGCAGACTTTGAAAAATGTTTAAATGCTAATTGTTTAATAATGAGTAGCCAGCATGAGTCCAAAAGACTTTCTGAACCTATTTTTGTAATGTTGTAACAGAAGAAATAGACTAAGGCATTGCAGCAGATGTAATTTATTCCTTGAACGATGTCTCATATAGCAGTTTAATGAATCGTATTGGAGCATGTGTGGAGTTGAGACAAGTTATAGACGAGATGTATTGCTATCTTCAGGAAAGCAAGGATAAAGGATGGCTTGTTTAAGTGGCAGAGGATGGAGAACGGAGTTCCATTTGTATTACCACAGAACCACTATTGTTCACTATTCATAGTGACAATTTAGACTGCAGCTAAAAATGTAATCTCTAAAATTACAATGACATAAAATTGTGAGCAGAAGTTTAGGGTAATTGTTAACGCTGAGGAAGGGCGTCATAAGTTAAAAGGAGACATTAATAAATTGAAGATTGGGCATACAACTGGCAAATCAAATTCAATGACCTTCCAAGCATTCTATATTTATAAATAAAATGCAGAGATCTCATTTTCTTGGGAATTAAGAAATTCACTTAGGAAGATGAACAAAGGACTCTTGAAGTGCAACACAATAGCTGTGCATATTAACAGGGCAGCAAGAAAAATGCAAGCCAAACACTTGGAATTATTCCAAAAGAATATAGTAGGAAACCCAGTGTGCCAAACCTACACCAAGCTTATGTGTTACCAGTGCTGTGCCCACTTCTGTTCATCGTATAAAAATACAAGATATGGAGGTACTGGAAAGGTGTAGAATTAACATGGATGATGATGGGGGTGTGACATTATATCTACCAGGGAAGGGGGAACAGTTTATGTCAAACATAGAACAATGTAGGCATTTCAGTCTGGGATGTTATGCCAACCTTTTCACCCATTTTCATATCAATCTAACCTTTCCCTCCCACGCAATCCTCCAAATTTTTTTTATCATCCAGTGCCAATCTAAGAGTTTCTTAAATGTCCCTCGGTGTATTTGCCTCTACCACCACCCTTGACAGGCCATTCACATATGCACTACTCTTTTTTTTGATGATCCCCCTATACTTTCTTATGCTCACATTTAAAAAATTATGCCCCTCACCCCTCATATTAGCAATTTCCGCCTTGGAAAAATGGTCTCTCGCCATCCACACAATCTATGCTCTTGTCGTCTTGTTCACCTCTACCAAGTCACTTCTCATCCTTCATTCCTGCAAAGAGAAAAGTCTTAGCTCGCTTAACCTGGCCTCATAGGTCATGCTCTCCAATCCAGGCAGCATCTTCTTTGCATATTCTGTAGCTTCCACATTCATCCTATAATGAGGTGATCAGAACTGAAGTCAATATTCCAAATGCATCTAACCAAGGTTTTATAGAGTTATAACATTACCTAGTAGCCCTCCAGCTCAGTCCCCCAATTAATGAAGGCCAATACACCAAAGGCCTTCTTAAAAACCCTGTCAACCTGCCCATCAACTTTGAGGGATCTCTGGATCTGAACCCCAAGGTCCTTCTGTTCCTCCAAACTGCTAAATATCCTGCTGTTAACCCTGTATTCTGCCTTCAGATTTGGTTTTTCAAAGTGAACTGCTTCACTCTTTTCTGGTTGGACTCCATTTCCCACTTCTCAGCCCAGTTCTGTATCTTTTATGGTCCTTATTCTTTTGAAAAGAGGAGGATGAAGATTCATGTAGCAGGTCTTTTAAGGGGGTGAAGAAAGAATATTTCCACTTGTGACCATCAATGCAGTATGGCACTAAAAGATCAGAGAGAAACTGAAGAAGAAATCTTTGCCCAGAATATTGGACTAAAATCTTAATTACTGAAAGAATATCTCAACAAGCAAGCAAAGGAGAAGGTTATAGATGATGTGGACAGGCTGCAGGAGCATTTGAATTGGTATGGAGTCATTGCGCTGAATGGCCTTCCATTTTTCTTTCTTTTAAGAAACAGTTAAAGATCAAGAAGAAAACTGGATTTGCTGGCAAGTGTGAACACAGATAAGCTCTAACTGGGTCACTTGAGACACCATTCCTGTAAGCAGCATATGGGAAATAATGGTGTGGCACTCAGTTGAAGTGCTGTCCAAAGAAAGAAGAGACGATTGAAAGGTGGTAGAATAAAAAGTAGAGAGGAAAATCATAGAAGTAGAAAATGCTGGAAGTTATATCCAGGTTGCCAGCAATTGGCATCAAAAGATAATATTTCAATATAACCTGGCAGCATAACATGAAAACATCATAGTTTATCTGCTGATTATTCCTCCCCTATATTAAAAGAGAATGGAAAAAATTTGACTGCAGCCTGTGCCAACATGACTAATTTTATTCCATTTTTTTTTAAGGTCGACCCATTGAATAACGAAGTACGGCTGAAAGCAAAAGCCAAACACGCCCAACAGGATGTTGTACTGTGAACAAAAGTTGACTCTTAATTGATTTAGAAACTCACGGTCGCCATAACCTACATAGTTGCTTTTAAGATATAAAACAAAACTTGGTAGAATATTCTGTATGGGCTGCATCTGCAGAGAGAGAACAGCAGAGCCACTATTTCTGGCTCATAACCTTTAATTAGAACAGCCGTACTTTTTGTCTTATTTCAGATTTATAGCACTTGACATATTTTGTTTGTTATTAAATATGCTCAGCTTCTTTATTGGCACGGATACATTGGCTGCCCAGTCCATTACAATAGTCTCCAAATACAAGCACAATATAAAGGAATTGGAAATGAAATAGAAAATTCTGTAAGCATACAGCATTTTCATGAGGGCATGAATACAGATGCATTGCTAGTCATCTTGTAAACCTATCATTAGAATTGAAATAAATTCGTTGAATTCTTTAATAGTAATGAACCAATCAAAAGGGAGATGAAAATTTTGCTAAGTTTGTTCCTGCCAGACCGCTTTTGCAACTAGAAGCTCCTTCACAATCATAGACTCTGGCAACTGTCCAGAAAATGTTCTAATATTGTCCTGAATGATGCAAGAGAGCAACTTGTATTTAATGTAAATAAATACAACAGATGTGATCAGTCATAAACAGATATCAAATCATTGAAGATGTTAGGATGTGTGAGCATGACGTGATCAAGAAGGTGATTTTTTAAAGTTGCTGGCTACCTTTATTCACCACTGAGAACATAGCAAAATATTTCATATTGTTTCGCAGGCATGATATCTAGCAGGTTTTAACAAGGGGAGACAGAGGAAGGGTCCCAAAATTAAAGAGGGAATTCCAAAGCTAGAGGACAAGTTCAATGAGTGATTGTAGGACAGGAATGCACAAAAGAAGTCTGCAGAATGAAGAACTTCTATATGAAATTTGTTAGTTTTGTGTGTTGAAAGCGGCAGAAGAGGTAAGGCTGTGAAAGAGTTCTACCAGAAAGAAAATGATTGTAAAGTGAAGATAATAGCTGTTGATGGAAATTGACCAGGAAAAGATGAGTCAGCTAGTAACCAAGTTCGGAATGATTTTTACAGCAATATACTGGTCTAATACAAGGAACCTTGTGTTGGAGCCTTGCATTTCCAACAGGAAACACTTATTAGACCCAACAAATATGCTTCCATAGATATCAGTAGCAGCACTGTGCATGTTGAAGATTAACTCACTAACAAAGTCTTGCATGCAAAACATGGGTCTGCGTTGTATTCAATTTGCAGAAAGGTTACTAATGGATTTGGTGTAAATAAATTAAGCCAGTTAATGCATTGGATATAACCTAAGGAGAATCATTCCATTCAGTGAAAATTTTTATGGCAGGTTCTTTTTAATGAATTCTCCAGAACTTAGGTTCTGATTGAAATATTAAAGCCATTTTGACACAGTATCGTCACATGTTTTATCCTCTCTGCCGGAATCAAAAAGAAACTGGCAGAGCTTCAAACAATTCTCCAGACTTATAAAGATGAATTTTCATAGGTTGCACCCTTCAAGGCAATGCACATTTCTGATTGTTCTCTGATTATACAGAAGATTTTAATAGAGTTGTTAAGAAAAATAGTCAGGTGCTGGCTGAAGAGCAAGTCATTAAAGTAGCATTGGCACCTTGTTGAAATTCATTTTTTGAAACACTTCAAAGTAGTTTAATAATAAAATCTTGACTGATAAGTGATCCGTGTATCTTTAATCAAGCATTGATTGATGTTTCTATTTTTTTCCTAGTGGCACCTCTCCATTGGCTTGCTTGAATGCTATGCTTCACACTAATTCTAGAGGAGAAGAAGGTATTTTCTATAAAGTACCTGGTCGCATGGGAGTCTACACCCTAAAGGTGAGCTGCTGTTTAGAAAAGTGACTCCTTTCTTTGGAGATAAATAGATTATTTCTAATCTACTGTAAAACTAGTTTATCTGTTAGATTGCACTTATTGGTGATTAACGGTAAAGCAAGTGAGTTGAGCACTTTTACACTCAGCAGTCTCGGGTCTGATGTAGTATCACTGAGAATAAACTTGCTTAAATCTACTCCAATATTACCTTTGTTCATTGTAAGAAGAACAACCCTTTGTCATCAGCGCAAATTCTTCAGTTTCTTGCAACCTTTTGATTATGAGAAGTAGTCCAGGTTTGGTAGTGTTTTTGTGTTGGGCATTCTAACCTTCCAGGAATTGGCTGAAACATCTCACGGAATTTATAACAGTCGTGTGTGATGGTGCCTCCGCACCATCGAGGGTGCCTTCAAAAGGTGATACCTCAAAAAAGCAACATCCATCTTTAAGCCCCCACTACCCAGGGATCGCCCTCTTATTGTTACCATCAGATTTCTCAATGGTTCATGAATGCTGCCTCACTATTTTCTCTCTTTTTGCACAACTTCTTTATATAGAAACATAGAAAATAGGTGCAGGAGTAGGCCATTCGGCCCTTCGAGCCTGCACCACCATTTATTATGATCATGGCTGATATATTTCTAATTTTGGTATAGTTTTAATGTATTGCACTGTACTGCTGCTGCAAAACAACAAATTTCATGAAATATGCCGGTAATAATAAACCTGAATCTGATCCTGAACTTAAAGGAAGGGCCAAAATATGTTAGATTTATGAGTGACATATGAAATCTAAACTCTTGAATAATGTGAAATTGCAAGTTCATTCACTGGATGAGCACAAATTGTCAAAGGTTTTGATTCACAAACAAGAGAAAATCTATAGATGCTGGGAATCTAAGGAACACACACAAAATGCTGAAGGAACTCAGCAGGCCAGGCAGCATCTATGGTTTTCATTTGCATGTTATCCCTCTTTAACACTAATAATACTGAAACATCAATTTCACTAAAATAGCATTAAAATTTTCCTTTGAGAATGAAGTTCGTGCCCCCGTTCTGCCTTCTTATTTGTGCCGTTGGACAGCACTGTGGAATGCAGGTCATTCTGACATCAGAATCGAGGCTAAGTGACATCTACCACAGATTAGGAGTGGCACAAGACTGAGAACAGGGGACTTGACATCGGAAACTTTGCTCTGCTTTTTTTTGTCCCGTGTTACTGTATTTGCACTGATTAATGTGGGAAATCAAATAGCAACTTGAAAACGATATGGAACTGTGCTGCAGAATAATTCAGATGAAGCAGTGATGAAGTGTGCATTGTATTATACCGTGTCCATGCTATCAGATATGGTGAGGAGATGGCTCATCCATAAGCATATTTTTATGTGTTTAAATACATTTGAATTTTCTATTTAAATTCATATTTGACCATTATCCAATTATTTTGACAGCCTTGGTTATCGGTCCTTGACCGATAGTAATTGGAGACTAGTCAGCAATAGACACATAAATGAATAGACAAAAATGAAAAGTAGCTGACAACAATTTAATCTATTCTCAAGTTCATAAATGGAACTTATTAACCGAATATATACAGAGATATGGTCTCTGTACAGGTAACATTTGACTAGTCTCTGTGCAATAATGGAAAAGTCTGAAAAGTTAGTCATTCCTGACACAAGAGGTACTGCAGATGTTGGAATGTGCTGGAGGAGCTCAGAAGGTCAGGCAGAATGTATGGATGGGGATAAAAAGTCGATGTTTCAGGCCGAGACCCTTCTTCAGTCATTTTGACTTGCTGTGGTCTTGAAGTCCAGAAGGTGGTAGAACAATCAATGGGCTTCTCTTTTTTTCAGGTTGACAAATCCTTAATTCAAACTCCGCTTTCATCAGTACAGTACTATAATTGGCAGCAGTTAATGAGTCAGTTCTGTTGTCATGCCATCAAGGGTGAGTTTTCAGAATCTCCATTTATAGCCTGTGAGCTTAAACAAGACGTGTGCTGAACTGGTTGTGGCAGAACAAAAGTCCCAAGGGATTTTGCTGATTGTAGCAACCTATTGAGACAGATTTTCAGTAGGTGACCTACGCGGTGTTGGGCTGGAATGTGCTGACTTGCAGTTGGTAGGCCAGGAAAGAGCTGCTAGTTCATTCCTGACTTCCTGAGTTGATGCATTTTTCAGCAAGAAGGGTGAGAACAGCCTGGAGGTCCAGTGCTGGTGCACATGGATGTTATGCATTTTCCTTCCCTCTCGACTGCTGGACTCAACACTCCATCTGCAGTCAAGCCTCTAAGCTGAAGGGCTGGGTGCCACTTCGTAATCACCCCAGTCATTGTGCCAGAGATGGCTGCTGTACATATCTCATGACCCATTTTCGAGAAGGGAGTTGCTAACACCGTTTGAAAAGTAGAGTGGAAATAAGTGGTTATGATTGATGTTTATGATTAACTTCTTGCTCTTAAATGTTCAAAGTGATCCGGAAGCAAAATGTCATGTACCAGAACTCTGAAATAAAGAAATGTTCGAAATACTCTGTCAGACATCATCTGCAAAGGATAAACAGAGTGAACTGTTTGTCTCCACGAAGAAGATTCCTAAGCACATTGAGGCAAGCAAGACTCCCAACCCCCATCTCAACTGCGTTTTACAGGAACACCAGAGCGCCATCGAGCACGTCCTGACAAGTTTCATCTCCATCTGGTATGGGAGCTGCCAAATATTAGACCGAAATTCCCTACAAAGGATTGTGAGAACAGCTGAGAGGATCATAGGGGTCTTCCTACCATCCACTGGGGTATTCATCAGGAGCACTGCATGCGTAGGGCCCTTGGTATTATTAAGGATCCCACCCATCCATCCAGCATCCTCATTGACTTTCTACCATCACGCAGGAGACTATGAGGAATAAAAACAAGAATGGTCAGGATGGAAAACAGTTTCTTCTCCCAGGCTATTAGGCTTCTGAACTCCCTCCTGCATCATATTCGAAGTGTCACTGGTTCATCTGTACCGTACCTTCCAATATTTAAAGTTAATGCACTTTAGTTTATTATTTATGGGTGATTCATCTGTATATTTTATCCTTACCTTCATAAATTATTGTGTGTTATATGCACTACTGTGCTTTACACCCCGGTTCGGAAAAGTATTGTCTTGTTTCTGTGTACATTATACATGTATACATTATATACTAAAATGACAATAAACTTGACTTGAAGATACTGTGTGACCTGCTGAGTGCTTAGAATGTTTTCTGTTTTTTTACAATGATGCACTTGAGTAATTTTATTACTTTAATTTACTTACTGATTTTTAAAACAGGTAGTTTTGGTTTCTTTTTTAAATGTCCTTCAAGATGAGAGACATGCAGGAAGTGTTCAAAGGCTACTGACAGCAGCAGACTGTTGGTAGACTGTGATGGTACTCTGAGGATAAAGGCTTTGTCACTGCTCATGGGCTGCTTTGCCTTTGGGTCAAGAGCTTCAGTGAGGCCCAGAGGATGATTAACCCTCAGTTATGCAAAAAAGTGCAATCGCAGGAAAGTTTTGTTGGGCGTTGGGGTTGTGGGTGTGGACAGTGGGCTGGATCGAGCAATGTCTACCCATTGTAATGACAGGACTTTAGAATGCAGTAACATTGCTTTTTCTTTTGGCTTTGCAGAAGGATGTCTCAGATGAAATGAAGGATCTATCCGAGATGTGGGAAGACAGCAGTGATGGCCAATCGGACTCGCAGAGCATAGAGAGCAACGAGAAAAAGGAAAGGAAAAAAAGTAGGTGAAATTTAGGAGACAGTTGAAAAGATCATTTTGTGGCCTCCACACACGTTTAGTTCCCCTTCTTGATCTGGTCAGAGTTGTTTAATAAGGACTGAGCTTCAGTAATTTGGACCCCGTTTTATCCCAGCTAAAAATAAGCTCAGAATTTCACAGCAGGTGACTGTCAATTCAATCTAGGGTACAGGCATATTGTGCACCTTCAGCCAACCAGAGGAAATGATAGTGTTCATATTGGATGCTCACATGCCAAGTAATATTGAAATTTTAGAACTCTCCATCCATTTCCCAGTGGGAAAACCTGCAAAGGGAACACACGAGTGCTGGGTAGAACAATGGAGTGTATACCACATTGATGGACAGCAATGATAAAGTCTGTTCTTGTCCCTCCCTGTGGATTTTAATGCTACATCAGTCTTTGTACATGGTTCAGTATGAAGATCGACTCTAATGAATGTATTTCTAGTCGGCTCTTCCTTGCTCACAAGTTCTCTAAGTGCAGTGGTAATTCTACATTTTCTGTTGCAAATGTACTTTGACGTAAACATGAATGTATGCTTGCAATATTCTTTATACTACATTTTTATTAGCAATTTTATGGGTTAGCATTTCTGAGTTAGAATCTTGTATGAAATCAGCACAAAATCTATTACATATTTAATTGACTTCATTCCTGGCTGATAATTTTGTGTTTTGAAAACTTAATTATATATGTTAAAAGAGGAAAAATGGCTGGAAAGAGATAAATGTGTCAGATTCTCTGTTGCACCCAATTATTTGATCATTTTATAATTAATTTGGATTTCAGCTCATATTTTTGATAAAGGGTAGATGGCCCATCTTTGAGTTTTAGCCAGTTTTTAGTGGAAATGATGAATAACAGATTTATTTCAAAAATAACAATCTGCCTGGTGAATGACCATTAATATATCTGTGACATGCCCATTCACTCCATGTACACAGATGGTCTATTTACAAGTTATTTGCCAGAGGAACACTTGCATGTTCGTATGAGAATCATTAGAATTTTTGGCTGTGCTGATCTATTGAGTAACCTAATTAAATTTGTAATTGACAAATTAATTAAATAGAGAAAAATCATTGCACTAAGTCAGTGGTCCCCAACCACCGGGCCGCAAAGCATATGCTACCGGGCCGCGAGGAAATGATGTGATTTGGCGATATGAAATGATATGAGTCAGCTGCACCCTTCCTCATTCCCTGTCACGCACTGTTGAACTTGAACACCCCCCACCACCTGTCAGCCGGTCCGCAAGAATATTGTCAATACTAAAACGGTCCACGGTGCAGAAAAGGTTGGGGACCCCTGAACCAAGGTGACACAATGAACACAGTCAAACATGCATTTCATTCAAATCATATTCCGCAAATCATTGGTGGTTGGCAAAATTGAGATAATTGATAGTCATGGAAACGTTTTTAGTACCTGCATTTTCCTGCCACACAAGATGAAACTTGTTATAATTAGCCAGTATTACATTGAGCCTTTATTTAAATTTCCTGGTTTCTACACCTGTTACAACTATCTGTGACAAAAATAATTGAATATGTAACCTTTTATTAATGAGGTGTTCATGGGTTCAGTGCTCTGGGTCCATATTCAGTATTTTGTGGTGTATATTTCAAAGTATGAAAACTGATGATAGGAGTCCATATCAGCTAAGAGAAAAATCCAAATTTAGACGGTAGATAGTTTTCAAGCACTTCTGAAGTGCATGTCTTAAAGTAACCGCTGTTTGCAATTGTGTTGCGCCTTGAAAGTAACTCGATTTCAGGTGCTTTGCAGGACATAATATTGAGCCATTTGTGATATATTGTATACTGTTTGTGGTATAGTAGTTGCATTTTAAGGGGCACTATTATGAAGGTGATTCCAGAGTTTGGAGCCTTGGTTAAGTGGGATGAATAAGTTGAATACAAATAGCTTTGGGTTATGAGTTTACATAGAAAGAATGAAAACATGTCTGAGATATTAGAAGTTAAATATTGATCAGTAGGGAACTAATAAAAGAAACAGCAGGCAGTTTTTGGACGGTGATGTACGGAAATCTGTAACAAGACGAAAGGCAAATTGATCTGTTTTATGTTAAGAATAAATATTGGTCAGAATGTTCTTTGCAGCAGAGATGTTTAATACTAAGGGACATATAATTAGCCGAAGGAATAAAGTTTTCAAAGGGATCTGAGGAAGTACATTTTCATCCAGAGACTGGTTGAAAGTATCTCGATGAGCCTCTGAAGTGTCAAGTCAAAGAAGGCAATAGACCAAGGGCTGGTAAGTGGGATTAACATAGATAGGTACTTGTTGGTCAGTATCTTGGGGCCTGATTCTGTCCTGTCCTGTTCTGATATATTTATTCTTTGCTTTCTAAAAGCAATCCATTCATGCTCCATGTGCACTTGAAAGAAGTGCTGTAAAAATTGAAATAATTGGCAAAATACTTTGTCTCATCCAAAAGACGGCATCCTGCACTGATGTACAAGTGAAAAATTCTGTGCCCCACTCTCTGAAGTGGAATATGACTCCTTCTCCTTGTCAGTAGAAGGATAGACACCAGTATAGAACCACAGCTTCCAATCAATCAAAGTTCAAAGTAAGTTTGTTATCAAAGTGCATGTATGTCACCATATACAACCCTGAGGTTCCTTTTCTTGCGAGCAAGCTGAATAAATCCAATAACCATAATAGAATCAAAGAAAGACTGAACCAATAGGCCAGACAACCAGTGTACAAAAGAGAACAAACTGTACAAGTACAAAAAGGAAAACAAGAAATAATAATAGAAAATAAATAAGCAATAAATATCGAGAACATGAGATGAAGAGTCCTTGACAGTAAGTTCATAAGTTGTGGCAATGATTCGATGATGGGGCAAGTGAAGTTATCCCGTCTGGTTCAAAAGCCTGATGGTTGAGGGGTAATAACTGTTCCTGAACCTGGTGGTGTGAGTCCCGAGGTTCCTGTACCACCTTCCTGATGGCAGCAGCGAGAAGAAACCGTGAGCTGAGTGGTGGGGACCCTGATGATGGATGCTGCTTTCCTGTGACAACGCTCCATGTAGATGTGCTCAGTGATAGGGAGTGCTTTACCCATGATAGGCTGGCTATATCCACTACTTTTTGGGCGATTTTCCATTCGAGGGCATTGGTGACTCGATATCAGGCTATGATGCAGCCAGTCAATATACTCTCCATAACATCTATAAAAGTTTGTCAAAGTCATGCCAAATCTTTGCCAACATCTAAGGAAGTAGAGACGCTACCATGCTTTCTTCATAATTGCACTTGCATGCTGCGCCCAGGACAGGACCTCTGAAATGGTAACACCGAGGAATTTAAAGTTGCTGACACTCGCCACCTCTAACTCCCCCGATGAGGACTGGCTCATGGGCCTTCCCTTTCCTCCTGAAGACTTAAAAATAACTAAAAAGATCCCCTTCATCCCTGGCAGCTTCAAAGGAAGTGCTAATGCATGGACAGAAAGAAAAGAAAACAGAATCAGTTGCCTGATTTGAAGAGTAATATGTGTGAGTTCAACAATGATGGTTAGAAATGTTTCAGATATCCCTGCTCTCTGTTACCTTTGTTTCATGGTGGGAGCTACATGTTGGTTCTCTCTCTCTGGCTATCCATCCCATAGGATGATGATGGTTCCTTTCAGTCAGTTAGTGGGGTTTGATATGTGCGTCCTGGAGTGGCTGTACAGGCCGATCCTTGACAGGCACTGCTTGCCACATACTTGGCAGGTGAGGCCTGGAGGGGCAGCAGGGGCAGAAGCTCTGTTGTGGCGCTTCCTGTGCCTTTCCTCCATTGCCTCGTTGAGCTTGTTCTCAGCAGCGTCCACACCTTTCCTGATGGCGTCCCTCCACTGTGAGTGATCTTGAGCGAGATCCTCCCATGTTGATGGGGCAATGTCAGCTATCTTGAGGCTCCTGTGCAGAACATCCTTGCACCGCAGTCACTGGCCTCCTCATCTTCGGGTACTACTGGACAGTTGGCCGTACAAGACGTCCTTGGGCAGTCTTCCGTCAGGCATTCTGACATGTTCTGCCTAGCGCAGTTGGGCTGACATCACCAAGGTTGAAACTGCTGGCATTCTGGCTCGAGAGAGGACCTCAGTATTGGAGACCTTGTCTCGCCAGGTGACCTTCATCAGAGAACGTAGGTGACGCTGCTGCAGTTGTCAAGCTGTCGTAAGTGTCTCTGATATGGGGACCAAGTCTCACATCCGTTTTACAAGGTTGATATGACAATGGCCCTGTATACCTTGCACTTGGTGGCCAACCTGATGTTCTGTGACCAAAACTCGATATTTCAGCTGACCAAAGGCAAAGCAGGCTTTTCTGGTTCTTGACTCAATCTCTGTATCCAGAGAAGCTGAGGATGTTATTATGCTACCCAGGTAGCAAAACTTGTTGACAGCATTGAGACGAGAGACGAGTGTCATCAATGAGGACAGTTGGTTCTCTGTAGCTTGAGCCAGGAGCCGGTTGGTACAAAACTTCCGTCTTTTTCAGGCTGATTGTCAGTCCGAAGCTTTTGGCTGCACTGGCAAAGCGACTAGTGATCTCCTGTAAGTCTTTGAGAGAGTGGGCAACCAGTGCAGTCATCAGCAAACTGTAGGTCATGCACCACAATGTCCCTGACTTTTGTTTTTGCTCTCAGTCTTGCGAGGTTGAGGAGCACGCCATCAGCCTCGTTTGTAGAAAGACCCCAAACTTCAGGTCTGATGTCGCATCCTGAAGAACAGCGGCGAAGAATAGTCCAAACAGAGTAGGAGCCAGAACACAACCCTGTTTTACACCGTTGCCGATGGAAAATGGGTCTGACCACTCACCGCACATGTTGATGCGGCCTTCCATGCCTTTGTGGAACTGACGGATGATGTTGGTTAGGCATGGGGGGCGACCGAATTTTGGTCAGAGCTTCCACAGGCCATCTCTACTAACAGTGTCAAACGCTTTGGTTAGTTCAACAAATGTGACATAGAGACTTCTCTGCTGCTCAACACATTTCTCTTAGAGTTGCCTCAGTGAAAAGATCACGTCCACTGTACTACGGCCTGCTCGAAAACCACACTGGCTTTCTGGAAGGATGTTGTCACTGATGTTGGACATCAAGTGTCTGAGGATGACCTTCGCGAGGCATTTTCCCGCAGCTGAAAGAAGAGAGATGCCACTGTAATTGTTGCAGTCTCTCTTGTCTCCCTTGTTCTTGTAGATGGTCACGAATGATGCAGTTTTGAAGTCTTGTGGTAGTTCTGCAGCTCCCCACAACTTTGTGAACAGCTGGTGCAGGCATGATGTCAGTGTGTGTTAAGCAGTGAGCCAACAGATCGTGAATGAATTATCTAGCAGCTTATGAAAGATGACCAAGCTCGGAGAGTGATCATCATTGAGTGGAATAGCAATCTGTCCAACATTAGTGATGGCATGAAATGTGGGTTGCTTGTTGTGCTCACTTGCAAGAAAAAAGCAATTTCATGTATTCTGTAGCTCTTCAACAAAAATATTGTGGTGGAGTGTGTTTTATGCTGCACTTTATTATCCAATTGCAACTGGATTAAAATATTGTAATTTTCTTTTTTATATGAGATCTTCCTGAATAGCGAAATAGGAAATCTGCTTTTTATAAGGTACCTTGATGCCTGGATTTCAGTAGTGGAAAGGCAGTTTTGCAAGCTGTACTGTAAAATAAAGTTATCAGTGAAGGAACAGCTTCAAAATGGTATTCTTCTGCTAAATCAGTGAAAGAAAGTTTGATTTGTTTTACAAACAGGATCTCGTATTCGAAGGTAAGCTTGGATATCAAACCACCCAGGCAGCTATTCAGCTGATGTCAGGAAATAGTTGCATTGAAGTTATTGCTGGCAGCAAGCAAGGACATGGAGGCCCAGTACTGATGAAATAAACTTGCATGTTTATGCAACAGGTAAAGGTTAGTCAGTTGGTTGACCCTTCGACACAAAGTAGTGACATAAACCTGAAACACAAATTCAAGAAAATTGGTTTTGTTTACTTAATTTTTGGAAGGAAATGTATCATCCAAATTAATGGCTGTAAATTTCCTTGAAATGGCAATGGCCGTGGCCCAGGGTTTTGACCCTAAACATGGACAGTTCATTTCCTCCCACAGATGTTGCTTGACCTGCTAGGTTCCTCCATCGCATTGTTGCTCTTCGGTTAATGTCTTGAGTTTCCTATAGCTGGATAGGTTGTGCTGAAAAGATTGGTATACAGTTTCCATTTGGTTCAGGTTTACAATTTCGAAGCTGAAATCAAGTGGAAACATCTCAGCTGCTGCTTGTTGTCAAAACAGAAACGTGATTCACTCTCGTGCTGTTTGTAAAGGCCAAGTGAAGATTGGAAACTTCAGTTGTGAGGTTCATTACCATCACTCTCACATTCAATGTAACAATGCACGTGAGAAATGTTGCCTGTGTCATTGTAGATTCTCAATTGATGTGTAGCAAGTGCTTTCAGTTCTCAACATGAAATGCAACCAAGAATGGTCTTTGCAGGTAGTTTGAAAAAGACATAACTCAATGCAGTCAACACTCTTCCACCACAGGAGAGTATTATCACTGCCTGAATGAGTATTGCAGTGATGTGATGGGAAGATGATCCCAGGAGCTCAGATGGACTCATGCCTGCTTTGTCTTCCAGAGGATGAAAGGAAATTAGATGAAGACTTCTCTTCGTGTTCATGGAATTTGAGTGTGCTCCCAAATGCATCAGTGAGCAGCAAACTGAGTTGAGGCAGACACCAGCAGCCTTGAACCATCTTGAGGCTGAGCAATAGTGACCTTGATAGTTCTAATATTCAGAGTTGGCAAGGCACACATCAGCAGTGTTTGATGTCATAGAAAGCCAAAGATCTCAGTATGTGTTCAGCGTCTGACCCATAAAATAGTAGAATTTCAGTTCTGTGAATGATCAAGTATTCATTTTTTCAGGCCTATAAGATTGAAAATCTGACTGCAGACAAATATTATGTATTGGATTGCTTTGTGGGTGAACTTTATACTTGAAAAGTGTCCATGGGGCAGTGAGATCAGCACCGGACTCTGGAACGGAAGTTCCTGGGTTCAAACTCAGTCAGAGCCGCTCCCGAGTACGCTTTCCATCCGTGCTGGGTTGAGTGTTGAGATCGCAACTCGACCTCGTAAAATAAACGGGAAAATACTGCAAAATGTCTGTGTGAGGCGTGGCGTGTCACACAGTCTCTCTCTCGCTCCGCGCCTTGTAAAAGCACAAAAAAGACATCGTCCCGCCAACATCGCACACGCAAAAGAAGAGTCCAGGGAACAAAACTTGTCCAATAAAATGAGTAGATTTATTTTCTAGTAATATGAAAAACATATTAAAAACCCTGCATGGTTTCAACCCGAAACATCGGCAATTGATTTCTTCCCACAAATACTGCTTGAACCACTGAGTTCCTCCAGAAGATTTTTTTTATTGCTTAAAAACTGTTGGTCAGTTATAAGCCTTATCTTGGAATTTTCTTGTGCGTTGTTAGAGTGGAGAATCCACCTGCCTCAGGGAAGGTAATTTTTGCAGAAGCTGTGGAACTGTGGGTGGCAGCTTTCAAAGTCTGGGATCTGCGTGTCTGAAAACACTTGTCTGTCATTCAGCAATTTAGGAGCATTTGGCATGCTTTCAGCTTCTGTTGTAATGTGTAGTCACTTTTGACAGATGCATACCAAGCAAGTAGATGGAGATGGGGAAGTATGATTTCTGCTCTCAGTAGGCAGTTAAAAATTTCCATTTAGACATTAAGTAAATTTAACCCATTGAAACACAGTACTTGTGTACTTCAGCAAAATTGAATGCTTTCATTCAAAAAAAAGAAACCAAAGAATATGAATCTTATATTAAAAATAAAAGGATGCAAAGTGGAAAGGTTTGGTGTTGTATACCCAGTCTGGCAGGAAGCTGTTTTGATTCCCTTAACAAACTAAGAGCTTAGTTTTACAGAGATATTAGAAATAAAACACTTTTTAAATAACCTCATTTGTCAAAATTCTTCAGTACGTTCTGCAACTGCTATTGTTTAAAATGAACACCTTGGAGACCTCTCAAAGAGACTGCTTCAATTACCCTTTCCAATCAGAGCTGAGCACCGCAGGCAGGAAGGTGGTTGTGAGCCAGCATGGCCAGCAGCTCACACGAAAGTTAAGGTTGTGAATCATTTCTATCAGAACTTCTTGCCTTTTGTGGAACCAGCACGAGTCCACACCTGATAACAGGCGTTGATGCATTTTCATCGCAAAGTTTTCCTTTGGAATACATGTAAAAATTCAAATGTAAGAATTAACTCTGTGTTTGATCGGCAAAATTTTTTGAAGTGCGGATTAAATCTGTCTGCTTGCACCCCAGTCTTTGATCAATTGTAGTTCCCTTTTAAGAAAGATTTGTTAAGTATTGTCTGTCACAGCCTCCAGTCTTTCCAAAATCCTCAATGATCTCTTTTATTTCCTCAGTGAGGAGAAAACAGTTTGAATAAAAACAGTTCTCAGTCAAACCCTGGAGCTTCTCTATGTCAAAGTATACTATAATATTGATGTTTTTCAGATGAGTGACAATGAGAGAAGAGAGAGAGTTTTGTTTATGTATATGGACATCGAAAGCCACTTGCAGAGTAATTATCTTGCAATTGAATAATTAATAAAGAGATCAGATTTGCTTTTTTGTCGTACATACATCGAAGCATGTGTCATTTTGTATCAAGTTAAATCGATGAGGAATGTGTGGGGCAGCCTGCAAATGTCGCCAGGCATCCTGCTCCAACGTAGCACACCCCCAACTCACAAAGCTTAACCGTATGCCTTTGGACTGTGGGAGGAAACCAGAGCACCTGGAAGGAGCCCAGGCGGTCATAGGAGAATGTACAAACTCCTTAAAGACTGCAGCGGGAATAGAACCCCAAACTTACAGCCAATGCTGTAAAGCATTACGCTACTATGCCTTAGAGTACGTAAATTGACCGTGACAGGTCTCGAAAGTGGTGTTCCAAAGAATCTGTATCTGCAAAGGGGTGGGAGTGTGGATTGGGGAGGTGTGTTCTATTCTGAAATTATTGCAGCACTTAACTTTGAAATGCCTGTCCTGCTTCATGGTCATTCAGTGCATGGTCAAATTTTCAAAGAACACTTTCAAAGCAGGGAGAGAAATAACAAGGCTGGAATTTCAAAATAGATTACATAAACAGAAAATGCAGGAAACACTCAACTGGTCAAGCAGGATCTATGCAAAGAGGAGCACAGTTTGTTTTTGAAGACCTGCTGTGTGTAACAAGTGTTTTCTGATTTTTGATCAGATTTCCAGCACCAGGGTTGTTTTTCATACCATTTGAAATAGGTTTCTAGTTGCCTGAAGCTTTGGTTGTCACTTATAGATACTGGGATGCGAGGTATGTAAGCTTTGAATTTTCTGTGGCAGAATCTTGTAACTAGGAGGTTGCAGGGAATTTGAACTGCCTCTTGCTCTGACTTTTGTCTTAATATCCTGCCCATTATGAAATGATGAAACTCTGAATGCAGCATTGAAGGAAGTTGGTTTTGTGGATGGCTGTAGTAAAAATACTGACTAATTTGAAATCAGTCAATACAAAATCAAAAATAATATGCTATCACTTTAAGAAAGTAACTTCCTGCAGCTTCGAGTTGATTAAGTCTGAGTCACAGCTGTGGGTGACTGAAGATGGCTGTGACTGTTGAATGTGGTTACCGGGCAGCAAAATGTCATCAGAAACAACATGTGTGTGGTTTGAGAATGCAGAGAGAAGGTAATGCTACTTTGGCAAATAAGGGTGTCCTATATTTTTTCCATTATATTCGTTGATACACATGCATGACTGGTTTGAAATGCAAAGAGGTGGTCTGAAGGACCATTGTTATATCCGGAATTTTAAATCCAAAAGGAAACAGCAACATTTAAACTTACAATATTTTGTTGGCTCGGTTCAATTATGATGATTTGGATTTTTTTTGCCTTAGGAGACAACTATTTGCAAATACAAGATCGAGCGATAGCCATAAATGAGAATGAGGGGGACATAATTGCCTTGCAATCCCTGCCTTAGCTCATCTCTTCCACTTTACTATTCAGTATAGCAGACCTGTTTGTGATACCATTTAGCTCTGTTACAGTATAGCTGCCATAAGACATAGGAGCAGAATTAGGCCATTCAGCCCATTGAGTCTGCTCTGCCAATTCATCATGGCTGATCCCTAATCCAATTCAACCTCATACAGCTGCCCTCTCACCATATCTCCTGTTGCTCCAATCAATCAGGAATCTTAGCGACTTCCGCTTTAAATATATCTACGGACTTGGCCCCATCCGCAGTCTATGACAGAGCATTCCACCGATTCACCACTCTCTGGCTAAAAAATTCCTCCTTACTTTGGTTCTAAAAGGTCACCCCCTCAATTTTGAGGCTCTGCCCTCCAGTTCTCGATACCCCTACCAAAGGAAAGATCCTCTCCACATCCACCTTATGTAGTCTATTCAACATTCGGTAGATTTCAGTGAGATCCCCAAGCATTCCTCTAAATTCCAGTGAGTCCAGGCTCAAAGCTGCCAGATGCTCCTCATATGTTAACCACGTCATTCCCAGAAATGTCCCTGTGACCTCCTCTGGACTGTCTCCAATGACAATAATCCTTTCTGAGATAAGTGGCCCAAAACTGTCGACAATTCTCCAACTGTGGCCTGACTTGTGTTTTATAAAGCTTCAGCATTATCTCCTTGTTTTTATATTCTATTCCCCTTGAAACAAATACCAACATTGCATTTGTCTCCTTTACCACAGACTCAACCTGTAAATTAAAATTCTGGGAGTCTTGTGCAAGGCCTGACACTTTTAATTTTTAACACAAACAACAGGAATTCTGCAGATGCTGGAAATTCAAGCAACACACATCAAAGTTGCTGGTGAACGCAGCAGGCCAGGCAGCATCTGCAGGAAGAGGTGGCAGTCGACGTTTCAGGCCGAGACCCTTCGTCAGGACTAACTGAAGGAAGAGCTTCAGTTAGTCCTGACGAAGGGTCTCGGCCTGAAACGTCGACTGCCACCTCTTCCTACAGATGCTGCTTTAGTCCTGACGAAGGGTCTTGGCCTGAAACGTCGACTGCCACCTCTTCCTAGAGATGCTGCCTGGCCTGCTGCGTTCACCAGCAACTTTGATGTGTGTTGCTTGAATTTTTAACATCTTGGTTTAAATATTGAATTCAGATTCTGGTTTCATGTTGCGAAAATTTATTCTGTTCAAACAAGAATTTCGACCTGTCAGGGTTTTATTGAAAACTATGGCCATCACTTATCGTGGATAAAAATGTAAGAAATAGGAGCAGGAGTCGGCTGTAGGCCCCTTGACCCTGCTCTGCCCCCTTCATGGCTGACATGATCCAAGTCCCGGCCATGCTTTCCTGCCAGTTTCTCCAAACCCTTGATTTTTCCCCCATAGTTCAAAAATCTGCCCATATCAATCTTGACTATTATCAGAGACTCAGCAAGAACTTCGGAGCACTGCAGCTAATACTTGATAACAGAAACAGTTCTCTTGTTCATCAAAGCGGGGGGCATCCTGTCAGATTCTTCATAAGCATGAGGAATCCATAATTTCTTAAAATTGTGAACCAGAAGGTTCTTGTCTTCCTGGTTGGTACCTGGACGAAATGTTATTTTTCTGCTGCTTCAGTTTTAATTCCTGTGGCTGGGTATGGTTTTGGGCACATTTTGGGTAGATCAATATCAAGGGGAGTTGCAATACAGTTAGAAGAAACAGAAATTATTTAACAAAATCTTTGCAGTTCACAAGGTAATTTGAACTCCAAGCAAACAAATTTAGTTAACTTGATGCATTTTCAATATGATGAGAGACAAATCTGTTTGCAGTATGACATTCAGAAATTTAATGTTATGCAAACAGAAAAAGTTATAATTTTTGAATAAACTAATGGCCTCAGCTCTGTATGTCCATTTCCATGTGTATTATTTTGAAATGGTGAGTGGCGAAATGAGGCACACTATATGGATGTGTAGGCATAATTCAATTTCCATGTTGAAGTTATATGCCTTGTCCTTAATTTTCACACAATATGTTTGAATTAATGCCAGTATTTAAAGTGTTGATTAGTGAAAACAATACTTGGGAAAAGTAAAGTTAATGAGAACATGCATTTTTCTCAGTGATTTAAACTTGAGAGTGGAGCTACACTGAAGCAGGTTATTATATTCTCACAGTGTGAGAAAGTGATTGCTACGTGGCAAGTGTAAATAGCCAGCGCCTGTTATCTATGTGAAATTTACTTTTGCATCATTTGGTGCTACTCCGCAGCTGCCCGGAACCTCGTTTCATTTGCAAAATGTTGACCAAAGGAAAGGACAAGCAAAGGATTTTTCTTCAATGTTCCATGGTAGATGTAACTCAAGTGATGAGAACAATTGTTATTTAAAGTTGGGGTACTTAGATCAGAGAGGTACATTACATCCTATAAAACTCTTGCATTCAGTTTTCTTTTCTTGGATTTTCATAATCGCCCCTGATGTGTTTGTGGTATTAGTAATTGAACTTGCCTTTGGTGTTCAGGTTTTTAAATTTTTTAGCAATTTCCTTCAGGTGTTTCCTGATAACTATGCAATCATCAAAGAAGGGCATGTGGGATCCAAGAGTGATGAAGGAAAAACCTGTCGGATTGAAACATTTTGAATAATGTGAATTGGAATGGAGGAGAGAGGCAAAAGGGAGAACAAGATCGTTAATCTGGAATCATCTCCAACAGTCCCTTGGAGGAGTACAATATTCATGTAATAGATAAACGCAGGAGATTCTGTAGATGCTGGAATTCCAGAGCAACACACACAAAATGCTGGAGGAACACAACAGGTCACAACAGGTCAGGTCAGGCCAGGTCTAGACCCTTCCTCAAGACTGGAAAGAAAGGGGGAAGGCACCAGAATAAAAAGGTGGGGAGGAGGGGAAGGAGGGTATTTCGAAGATGACAGGTGATGCCGGGTGCATGGGAAAGGTAGAGGGCTGGAGAAAAAGGAGTCTGATAAGAGAGGATAATGAACTGTGGGAGAAAGGAAAGAAAGAGGGGCACCAGGGGAGATTATGGACAGTGCGGAGAAGGGATAAGAAGCCAGAGTGGGGAATAGAAGAAGAGGGAAGTGGGAGGGAAATTTTACCAGGAGAAATTGATGTTCAGGCCATCAGGTTGGAGGCTGCCCGGACAGAATATGAGGTGTTGCTCCTCCACCCTGAGAGTGGCCTTTTCATGGCAAAAGAGGAGGCCATGGACTGACTTGTCAGAATGGGAATGGGAATAGAAATTAAAATGGTTGGCCACTGGGAAATTCCATTCTTGGCAGAGTGGAGGCGCTCAACAGAGCGGTACCCCAATTTATGTTTGGTTTCACCAATTTAGAAAAGGCCACATTGGGAGCATCAGATACAATAGACAACACCGAAAGGTTTGCAGGTGAAGTGTTGCCTCACCTGGAAGGACTGCTTGGGGCCCTGAATGGAGGTAAGGGTATTGGTAAATGGGCAGGTGGAACATTTCAGTCGCTTGCAGGGGTATGTGCCAGTCTGGAAATTAATGGGGAGGGATGAATGGACAAGGAAGGAGTCTGTGGAGTGATATGAACATGAAATGCTTCGGGTCAAGATCTTTCATCTGGAGTCCAGATAAGGTTCTAGAAAGGAAACGTCATCCATTGTATTGTCAGAGAGAAAAAGATGAGCTTTTTCATTGCTATGTCACACTGCAATGGCACCCTCCCACCAGTGGAGACACTCAAGTGCCATTGCTGCCCATATCTGAGAAGTTGCTATTGGAAATGTAAAGGCAAAATGTAACACAGTAAAATTGATGCAAAGAAATTTTTTAATTGGGAGAAAGGTGGTTTTGATTAGAAAAATCTGCAAAGAGTTAAAAGTATACCAGTTGCTGTTGACAGTATCATGGATACATTTCATGGCATGTATGCACTAGACACTGAGACCTGTGAGCACATATTGCTGTTGCCTGGAATTGAATGCTTCATCATGAGTATACTTCCTCATTCAGTGCTGTTCCGCCTCAATTATATGGTCAAGGATTGTTTGTCACAGCTTGTACAGCCAATACTGCAGTATGCAAATTCGCAGTGTGAGCAAAGTAAATTTGTGGTGCATTCTTCTCAGGAGTGCTTGCAAGTTATTTCATTTAAGAACAAGAACCTTGGTGTCCTGATATATCGCTCAGTGATTTAATAATTTGCAGGCACGATCATGAGTAATTGCTAAATTGCAAGTTGTTGTTTTCACGTTGATTCTGGATCAGAGGGAAGCAAAAGCTGAGAAGAAGTCAGCTGGTTTGCATCAGCCTCGATTTAGGTGCAGAAATACAAGCATTGACTCTGAAGATGACCAAGGAGATAGGCCAGATTGTCAAAGCCCAGTCCAATCAGACATGATAATCTAAATTTGTAGAACTACAATTTTGAATCATGGTGTTTAAAATTCAAGTTCAAGTTACTTGTAAACACAAAGGTAATAAAACTGCTGTTCGCGCAAAAATGGTGGAGAGCATTATATGGTACAGCCCTTCACAAAGTGTCAAAATCATTTGATTCTGCTGTGGATTTTGCAACGTGACATCATTAGTTTCATATACTTGGTACAGGAAGCTTACTGATAAAAATCAACAACCACTTCCTTATAAGTACCGAAATAAAGTCACAGAAAGCGGAAATGTCGCTTTTTTTTCAAAGAAACACTTTATTTTGCTGATATAAACTATATTACCATGCTAATTGACCAATAAGCTGAGGTGTTGAAAGCAGCAAAAATTAAGCAGTACAGCAGCAGCTTCAACTGTTCGAGGTGAAGTGAGAAAAAATGTTGAATAAAAACTTTTATGCCGATCAGTACAAAGGTAAGGAGCACTGACATTTTGTTGAAACCTTGTGTGTGTGTTGGAAATTCTTACATCTATTAAAGTGATGAATGTTTGTAAGGAGGCAGAATCACATTTGCATTGACTAATATTGTGGGTGGAACATCAACTCAAGTTTCATTTGGACATTTTAACTCTGAGGAGTCTTTGAAGAAATACAAGTAAATCCAGTCAGAGGCCTTTGCGTCAACTGTCTCCTTTCTTTGTCAAATCATGATGAATTCCTTCATCTTTGGCATTTGCTTTGAAAATGTAACATTGATAGTGTACAGTTCTGTCTCTCATGTGAATTAATGAAAGACCTGAAATTGACCAGATCATTAAAGAAATCATAACAGATTATTAAAAGATCCTTAAATTATCAGCTTTGAACACAACCTTTTATTGAGATATTTTTGGATTATGTAACTAAAATAAATTAGAATAACATTTTGCCAATTTTGACCATTCTGTGACTGTTATCATAATACACACTCTGCGCCATTGACAGACGTAGTTAAAAATTGTTGAGATTTCATGCTTCACCAGAAGGCTGTTTCCATACATTTTATCATTCAGATACTGGTAACACCTGCCCAGTAGAAGGAATTGACACCTCCAATGTTACACTTCCTGTTCATTGACCTAAAATGAGAAGTTTAACTGTGTGAACATTTGCAAATCTTTGTCTGAAAGTATTGGGAAAAAAAACATTTTTTAAGTTGCTTTCCTCTGTGTTCAATATTGTGACAGTTGCTTCGCAATCAAATTTTACAGAATATGATGGCGGTTTTGAAATGTAGGACAGTTTCAACCTGTGAATTAATACTCTTTGCCGGACTATTAACTTAATTAACTTTTAATACATCTCATCTACAAGCAGCACCTAGTCAATTGAGCCAACACAGGTGTGTCCTGTTCTGTACTACCTGACCACGTTTAAATTAAATTGACATTAATTGAAGCAGCAGGAGTAACCCAACTCGATTGGGGCTTCAATTGATCAGAAAAATAAAGGCTTTAAACTGGTTGCTATGTGATGATGTTGGATCGAAGGTTACATTTTCAAGTATATGTCTGCTTTTCAGAGAACAATGAAATGTACTCCCTGTATAAAGGGAATGTATGGAAAGTTGTTGTGCTGATCTGCTGAAATGACCAATTTAGTAATGATTCATTGTGTGCCGAATTTTTGGACCAGCATGATGATGGAGGAAACTCAAAGGTTGAGATGCAGTTGACCTCCATTTACAACTCTGAATCTCTCATCCTCTTGGATTTGAATTTATATTCTGATATGTAAACATGGAGCAGTACAGATAGGAATAGCTCTTCAATTCATAATAGCTACGTTATTATGATGACAATTGAAACTAATCCCATCTGTCTGCATATGAGCAGGAACTTGCGTGGCTGCAATGTCTTAACTTGCACTCCCACCTTCCAGGAGTCAATTTTCGACCTATTTCCAAAAGATTGTGATTTAAAAGATTTCAGTTTGATTTTTAGATCTTGTCAAACCAAATGCTCTTAGCTGGTCCAGCATTTGGGGCAGTACTGTTGATCTGCACAGATAAATCATGAATGTTTCAAAAACGTATGGTCACAAAGTTGGCTT